>NC_044382.1:11919673-12220644 GCF_006542625.1 Nomascus leucogenys | reverse complement strand
TCTAAGGGCAAATTTCCTAAGCCCCCTTTCCTCAAATATTTTACTTGTGCTTATTCAGTGAATCTAACAAAATAAGGATGCTTTTGAGCTATTGATTGGTGCAAATGTGGCTTAATAGCAGAATCATTACTTTTTTAATCTTGGAACTGCCAGCTCTTACTATTTTCAAGTGAACTTCGAGTGGTTTGATTACAGCCTGCCATTACTAATTGTTTCTAAATTTCATGGAACATATCTTGTTTAGGAAGTTTTGTTCTTTTGGTAATACTTTTTTTTTTTTCCTTAAAGTCTCAGTTTTCAGAACTTTATCTGCTCAGACTTATAGGCCTCTCTTTTTAGATGTCTTAATCTTGAAGCAGGAAAAGTCAGAACTTGTTTGCCCACTTAGAAAAATGTGGCCTCCTTGACTCCTGAATAAAATATAATTTGGGTCACCATTCCCATTGGTTCAGTAGCATTAAAGTGATGCATTTCTGTAGGTTTACATGGGCTGGTATCCCTGTCTGTCCTACAGATCTTTATTGGAATTGAGCAGAAAAGGTCAAATAGGGGGTAATATGTCAAAAGGCTGTAATTAAGATTTAGAAAGATTAATACCGACGGTATTTAATGAAATTGGCTTTTAGAGGAATGCTCATCTATTACTTTGATATTTAACATTTTTTCTTATTAAAATGTTAGCGCTGAATAGAAGCACAGAATCAATGGCAGAAATATGAGTTTATACAGCCATCAGTGAAGGAGGCCAGAACTAATAAACAATCCGAGATGTTCTTGTGGTATTGATGGTAAAATTACTTCTCTTTTCCACTTGAGATATACTTTTTTTTCCCAGGGCTTGCAAAAAATTTTTTTATTGAAATAAGAAGCAAATGGACATAGCTGTATCACTTCAGTGCACTGATGCAGTTTTCTTTTTTAATTAGTCACTTCAGGTGTTTATAGCAATCTCAAATACAAGAAGAAAAAAAATCTATTAATTTTTTACAGACAGGGGTAAATTTTGCCTCTAGAGGGAATACCACGGTTAAATCCAGCATATCACATTGAAAAAATGCTCTGTAGTCTAAAGTAGACACTGATGCCTTTCGGTGTTTTGAAGAATGAGCTGTTTCAAATTGTAAGAAAATTTCCATTTCAAAAATAGCTACTGAACTATCACAATGACTGCTTTGCATATATTTTTGGTCACAAAAATACCGTTGTTATTTTTTACTATGGATATGCAAATGAGATGTTGATAGGATTAAGTTCTGTCACTTTCTGAGACAGTCTTATGCTTCCACTATTGAAGTTTTCCTTTTCCTCCCACTATTTCCTTTACATTTATTTAAAGCCATCAAACTCATTTTGCTTTTCATTCTGTTTGAGGTTTCCCTGCCTTCTTTTTTTTGGCTTCCTCCCTAGTGATTTTTTTCCCGAATTCTTCTTTAGATTTGCTCCAGGTGGTGACTTACTTCATCCTATGGCATCTTGTCTTATTTTTAGTTAAGAAAATTTTTCTCCATCTTTTATTTAAAACACAAGAAAAAATTCAATAACTTATCATTTTGACTCATTATTTTCTCATTATATTAGCTAGGTGCACTGATGTCACATAGACAGTTGGCATTTGTTTATGGATGAAAACCAAAACGTGAATTTTAGGAAGCTCAGGATGGTATAAAATATGTGTGTATGCATGTGTCAGGAGCATTTTTTTAAAACTTGGATGGTTAGTAGGATTTAGAAACTCAGAGACTGTATAGAAACTTTAAGAATTAGTTGTCTTTCACACACACACACACACACACACACACGCACCAATAATCAGTGTACATATTCTTGTAAACTGACAATACGTATATTCATAATAGAGACTTGAATAACCGGCATTTGAGAAAAAGAATTAGTTTTTTTTTTTTTTTAAGAAAGCCAATTTGAGTGTGAATGGCATAAGTTTAATTTATAAGCAAAGAAGGAGATAACCCATGTACTGAAAATATTACCATGCTTTCAGTACAATAGATGGTACATTCTTTATATACATGTATACACACATACACACACACATACACACAGAGATTACTATAGTTCAAAGTGAATATATTTTATATTAACTGCTTTTTCAAATATCTTTTTATAACTATAGTATAAACATCCCTATCCTTAAATTTGTTTTGTCTTAATCCAAATTAAAATTAAAATTATCATTTAAATAGTTTCTCAAATTCAAATGTTATATGACTATGTACTTAAGTCATTAACTATTGAAGTTGCACTACTCCTGGAAACTATCTCGTATGTTCATTTATCGATATTCTTTCCTTGGAAATGGATTTGGTGAATGCCTATAAAATTAATATTTTTGAAACATATTCTGGTCTAAAAGCTAAAAGTTGTAGATTATTTTAAAAGTTAAAACATATACATACACAATATTTAAGTATTCAAATACCTGTGTCTGTCTAACTAAGATATTGTGGCCAATGGAAGCAAATGGTCTTAAACCAAAAATAAAAAACAATGCTGTAAGAACTGTCCAATTCAACTAAATGTTCATCTGGAAGTTAAGAAATTAAGAACATTTATTCTCAATTAACATTTTTTCTGAGTTTGAATATGCATGGACTTTCAAATGATCTTCTATTTTTGCAAAGTAGAGTTCAGATAGGTTGACAAAGTTATTCTTAATACCCAATATTTTTAGCCTCAAGATACAGATGAAGCATTGTATCATAAGCTCTACAATCTCCTCAGAAATTTCTCCTTGACTTTTCAATATCCATGTCAAATTTTCTGTTGTAATTATAGAGAAAACAAAAGGAGTTTCTCTCTTTGGATTTAGTCCTCTTTGGAAATTAATGAATTATGTTATAACAAGTGAATAATTTTAAAGCATGCATATACAATGTAATAAAATGCTCTAAAAATTAGAATTTAGTCAAATGACCTATTTTTAAAGATTATTGAATTGTAGCGAAATCTTTACAATTCATATGGGTTGTTTTTCTTTCCCTTCTTCCCTTCCTTCTCTCAATTTTTCTATATTTAAAAGTTTTTAAGTATGGGTGCAGCACATCGGATAGCGGTCTAATCTGGATCAAAGACAGTAGGTAATTTAAGCTGATGTACAAGTGCTCTTGATTTGAAATGAAGTTTACAAATAATTCACTTCTATATGACTTGTGGAAAATCAGGTTACATAAAGTATGTGTGGCATAAAGGCTTTATTTCTATTTATTTTTATTTAATTTTTTTTTTTTTTAGACAGAGTCTCGTTCTGTTACACAGGTTGGAGTGCAGTGGTAGCGCAATCTCAACTCATTGCAACCTCTGCCTCCCGGGTTCAAGCAATTCTCCTGCCTCAGCCTCCAGAGTAGCTTGGATTACAGGCAGCCACCACCATGCCCTGCTAATTTTTTTGCATTTTAGTAGAGACAGGGGTTTCACTATGTTGCCCAGGCTGCTCTTGAACTCCTGACCTCAAGAAATCCATCCACCTCAGCCTCCCAAATTGCTGGGATTACAAGCGTAAGCCATCAAGCCCAGCCCATAATGACTTTATATTATAAAATACATATAGTGAAATATAGCTGTAGTACATATGTATGTATATCTAAAAAAGACATAAGGAGATAAAGATAAAACATTTATATAAGTTCTCTGTGGTTGGTTGCATTATTAATAATTTCTTCTCTGAGCTTTACTATACATTTCAAAATTTCTACAATGAATATATGCAATTTTTTTATTAAGAGAAGTAGAAGGAAGGAAAAATGGAAGGAAGCTGGAGAGAGGGAGGAAGTCAGTCCTTGTAATCTAGCCGGAATGCTTGTGTGAAGCTGAGCAGTTCACTGTTAATTTCCCTGCTTATCAACTGTCCTTTTACTTCTGTATCTGGATTGTGTAAAGAATCAGGAATTTTCAACTATGCAATTATGTGTGCTAAAAATGACAATAAATCGCACTGATCTACCAAAAGAGAGAATATTCAAGTATAATAGTATGTGTGTGAGTACGTGTGTTCAGAGATGGCTGCATGACATATGTGTTTCTTAATTGATCTAGGTTAATATTAATTATAGTTTGCTTCCTTGAATTCACCAAGTAACTCTGACTGGCAAGAAAGAAAACAGGCCTGGTACCCCGATCTGAGTGTATGGGAAGATAACATGTGATTGATTTTTGGCCAACTCTCCAGGTCTCAGCAAGTAAATAGATATAATTCTGAGAAAATCGCCAGGAAGAGATTCTCTGGTACATTCAGGGGAGTAGTCACCATGTATTACACATGCTGTATATCTTGCACTCACAAAGAACACTTAGCACATAGAAGACTTACAGTGACTGTAAAGCTTTGCATTATTAATACAGTTTTACAGTGTTTTAATCTGAAGCAATCCTTTCTAATCCATTAGAATCTATCAGCACCTATCACATGATGTTAGGAGTATAAACAACACAAACATTACCATCAGGCACTAGAGAAAGGCACAGGCTCACGTAGAGGCAGCCTGTTGCAACATAAGGATTTTAGAAATGCTGAGGAAAGACTTCTATTGTCAAAGTGTGCCCTATGTCCCTTTGCCACAGTGCATGGATTGTCCACATCAAAGCTTCATTTATTTGCTTAAAGTCAGCTTTCCCGGAAGTGTGACCTATATTTAAATTACCTTCATCAGAATCACGTTTACTGTTTATAAATCTGCAGATTCTTAGAACTCATTCCAAACATATTATTTACACTAACGTTTGAGAAAATTGGGTAATGGTATTATTCCCAAATCCAGATTCTCAAATAGAATTTCAGCAAAGTTTCAAAATATGGACTTAGTGACCTAACCTCACCACCCACACCCTCGTACCCCTGCACCTCACTAAATTTCTGGTCTGAGTAGCTTTTCATGTGTGACAGAATATTTTTTCTCTTCAGTGGAAGAGTAAGCTGGAACAATTGAGATGAACCTGGAATACATTTTTAAAATTAGACAAGTGTATTGGTTGATCAGTGTAATTACATGGGATTTTTATTCTGTCTTAAGCTTCTTATTGAAGCTTAACATACATACAGAGAAGCACACAAATCATACGTGTAAAGATACCTTGATAGATTTTGTGAAAATTCTTGGGTGCTGGGATAATCTGGTTCTGGAATGTATTAATCATTACACCTATTCCAGCATCCAAGAAGCCCCCATGTACCCCTTCCTGTATTATCCCCACCTCCTCCCAGAGTCACCACTACCCTGACATCTAACATCATAGACTATTGTTGTATTATTTTTGAACTTCATATAGTTTTAATGAAACAGAATGAACCTTTTTGTGATTGATGTATTTCACTCAACATTACGTTTAATTCATCTACATTGTTGATGTAGTAGTAGCTGTTTTATTCTCATGGAAGTTTTTTTTTTTTTTTTTTTTTTTTTTTTTTGAGACAGAGTCTCGCTCTGTCACCCAAGCTGGAGCGCAGTAGTGCAATTCCAGCTCACTGCAACCTCAGCCCCCTGGGTTCAAGTGATTCTCGTGCCTCAGCCTCCCAAGTAGCTGGGATTACAGGTGCGTGCCACCACACCAGGCTAATTTTTGTATTTTTAGTAGAGATGGAGTTTTGCCATGTTGGCCCAGCTGGTCTCAAACTCCTGACCTCAGGTGATCTGCCTGCCTCGACCTCCCAAAGTGCTGGGATTACAGGAGTGAGCCGCCACGCCCAGCCCTGGAAACATGGCTTTTTTGTTTTGTTTTGCTACATATGCCACAGTTTATTTGTTTATAAAATATGGGTGAAAATTTTCATAGTTTCCTATTTTAGACTATTTCAAATAATGCCACTGTGAACATTCTAGTGCATGTCTTTTAGTAAACATATGCACACATTTCGGCTGAATATGTACCCAGCAGTAGAATGTACGCAGAAGTAGAATTTCTGGGTCATGGGATATGTGTAGGATCAGCTTTTGCAGACAGTAGAATAGTTTTCCAAAGCTGTTGTACCAAATTTCCCTCTGGCAGTGTGTGTGTGTGTGTGTGTGTGTGTGTGTGTGTGTGTGTGTGTGTGTATGTGTGTTTGTGTGTGTTCTATTTGCTCCACCTCTTTGCAAACACTTGCCATTTTTCTTAATCTTTTAGATTTTTTTTTTTAATTTTTATGGGTACCTAGTAGGTGTATATATTTGTGGCGTACCTGAGACATTTTGATACAGGCATATAATGTGAAATTGCATGGGGTATCCATTGCCACAAGCATTCCAGTTATACTCTTATTTATTTTAAAATGTACAATTAAGTTATTATTAACTATAGTCACCCTATTTTGTGATCAAATAATATTTCTTGTTCATTCTCTCTAATTTATATTTTTCATTTTAGCCATCTTGGTGGGTATGTAAGTAATACATAATAGCTTTAATTTGTATTTCTCATGGGAAGTTGTCGCAGTTGTTGTTTGTTTGTTCATCTTAAATAGCTATTTCCTGTACTTTGCCCTCAGAGATGCTGATTTAATAGCAGAAAGGGTCTTGGACGTCTAAAGTGATACTGATACTCATTTGGGTATTTGAACCACTGGCCTAAGATACTGAATTTCAAGGACAGAGAAAGGAATAGGTTATTTAATTGATTCATTCAAAACCTTCCCATTGGGATATGAAGATAAGAAACTGACCTTAATGAGGAAAGATTGTTTTTAAACTTGTGTCAAGTATTTTAATGGTCAGATATCTTAAGATATTCTACTAAGTTATCCATCAAAGCAGGTTTGTGCCCAAAATACAAATTTTAGTATTTCCAAAATAATTTAAAATGTAGCTTAGGGGATGTGAGTATAATACCAAATTTCACAATTATAAATCTGAGGACATAATCATATAAATTATTATAGGTACCTTACATCTACAAGTTCCTGTCGTATTTTATTGGATCCACCAAGATTAAGTTGACAAAGGAAGGGAAATAACCACACCTACAAGCTTTTTATAGTCAGCCTAATATTTGTATATTAATAACAAATAAATTGGTTAATGTTCAGTTATCAAACTCTAAGCTTAGCTATCAGAAACTGCTGCTAAAACTCTGAACGGACAACAGATAATTTTACCTTTTTGGTTGTAGAACTGAAGAGAGCAATACTAGTGATATCAAATTATGTATGTCATCAGATCACAGTGCTTTATCTGACAAAGAATCAATTTTAAATCTCATCCAGAGAGTGAATGAGAGAGGATTGAAGTTACTTTAAGTTTTTCCTTTGTATCAGTCTTTGATACACACTGAGTGACGCCACCAAGCTTTATTGGGGATATTTACTTTAGCCTTGGTTTAAGGCGTTAAACGTGTATATTTCTTCTATTAAAGCCCACCATTCTTGCATGGCTGTAATAAAACAGCAGTTTGGCGCCTTCCATCTTTTGTTATGGATTGCTGAAATCATGATGGAAACTGTATTTATAAGTAGTGTATACTAGGACTGCCAAATATTGACTTTGCTTGCTAACTCTATCACATAAAACTTCTGACGACAACCTAAGTAAAGTTCAGTTGAAGATAAAATATTGCAAAATAAATGCCAAAAATGGAAACCATTTTTCAAAACACTAAATTAGGAAGTCAAGGAATTGAGGCAATTAATCAATATTTCAAAATGATGAATATATTTTACAAAACACCAGTTAAAAGGAAAAGCTCAAAAGGGAGGTTTTTCTGTATGCATAAAACGCAATGTTTATTTTAGGCTTCTGTGGCAGATTTCACATGAGGCTTTTGAAACACGCTACTTAAAATTTTTGCTACAAAGTATAGTCTTCATCAAAACGATCTAGAAAATTATATAAATCAACTAGTATTTGATGCTATTTGTTACAAGTATAGTCTTCATCAAAATGATCTAAAACATCACATAAATCGACAGTATTTGATGTTTGTCATTTATTGAAAACCTATATTCCAGGTGCTTTACCTACATTTATTCACTTATCTTCCCAAGCCTATATTTTCTGTATCCTAATTTTAAAAATACACAAATGTTAAAGAACATTCATTCAGTCATTCCACAAGCTTTTGTTTTGTGCTGGATACTTCCAGAATTTGACAAGTCAGAGTCCCCCAAGCTCATCGGTTTATATTCCTGCAGAGTTGGTCAGGTGGAGAGAAGGCCATAAACAAATAAGGAAATAAATAAAGAAGAAAATGTGTTATGATGAAGAAAGAGGTGGGAGACAAAAATGGAAGGAGGTAAGGGAAGGTACTATTGTTTGTGTGCAGAGATTCACATGGAGGCAAACTTGTATCTAAAATGCTAAAGGAAAACAAATAAGGCAATGTGGTCAGAGCTAAATAGAAAATTAAGTTAAGGAGGTAGATTAATTCAAAATATTTCAAACTAGACAAGAGGTCAATAGTGGTTTTAATAACCAACTCAGTGCTGATGTGTCATGTGTTCCTCTCCTTAGCCTAGTCTGATTGATAGATTTGTACATGTAAGTGCCTATTGTTTCAACATAGTTGCCACCTAGCATTCTAAACCCTTAACATAACTACTTATACATTTGTGTCGTGTAATGTTAGTTAATATGAATGGTTTTTCCATGATTCTTTTTGTTGTTGTTGTTGAGATGGAGTCTTGTTCTGTCGCTCAGGCTGGAGTGCAGTGGCGCAATCTCAGGTCTCTGCAACCTCCGCCTCCTGGGTTCAAGCAATTCTCCTGCCTCAGCCTCCAGAGTAGCTGAGATTTACAGGCACCCACCACCATGCCTGATTAATTTTTTGTTGTTGAGACAGAGTCTTGCTCTCTTGCCCAGGCTGGAGTGCATCTGGCGTGATCTTGGCTCACTGCAACCTTCACCTCCCGGGTTCAAGCAATTCTCCTGCCTCAGCCTCCCAAGTGGCTGGGATTACAGGTGTGTGCCACCCTGCCCAGCTAATTTTTGGTATTTTTAGTAGAGATGGGGTTTCACCATGTTGGCCAGACTGGTCTTGAACTCCTGACCTCAACTGATCTGCCCAACTCTGCCTCCCAAAATGCTAGGATTACAGGCATGAGCCACCACACCCAGCCAATTTTTCCTTGATTCTGATTGATTATGGCTCCATGGAGAAGACCAAATTTATGGATTTGCCAAAGAACAATGACTGATCTTACAATGGCAATAAAAATTGCTACTAGTAACCGGGAAATTTTTAGGAAATGCCTTGATTTCCTCACTTAAACAAGTCATTAAGCACCATCTAGGACCACACTGTAGTTGGGGAAAGAAACCAAATTCCTGTCTTCGATGAGCTTAATTTCTATTGTGGAGGATAGTGGAGCAAAGACAATGAAGCATTTCTAACATGATGCCAGGTAGTGGCGAGTGCTATAAAGAATAAACAAAGAGCAAGATACGTAAAGCATGTACTTATTCCAGCACAGAGAAGGGTCACTGGGAGTTGTGATGGGAACGACTTCATGAAGAAGAATGCTCGAAGCAAATAAGAAAAGCAAAAATAATAACTTTATTGATCTGATAGGGAGCTAAATTACATTTAAAAAAAAAAAAAACATCAAAACATCACAAAGTTTACCATGAGCCACTGGTACAGACAGGGGACAGGGAAATACTAGGTAGAAGAGGACAGTTCCCTGGCAAAGGCCCCATCCTCAAGCCTGGAGACCCACGGCCCTAAATGGGGACAGGCATTCCTGTTTTCATGCCCCAAAAATTGCCGTTTGGGACACCACGTGTCCTATCCTGTTCCCATATAAACTCTAAACCCCAGGCTCCGGAAGCAGATGAGCAAATGAAGGGACAATGAGACAAGGAGATGAACGGCAGAATGACATGGCAGAGAAAGAGAAGGGAAGGAACGTCTGAACACCGAGAAGAGTTCAGCAGGGGATGGTCGGAGGGGAGCTCAGCCCCTGGATGGCCAAACTCCAGGGGAAGATCATCTGCCCACTCCATCCCCCTTCCAACTCCCCATCCATCCCCCTGAGAGCCATCTCAACAACTCGATAAAATCCCACATTCATCCTTCAAGCCCGTGTGTGACCCGATAATTCCAGGACTCTGAGCAAGAGCTTGGGATACAGAAAGCTGTCACACTGGCCTTCTGCCCTTGTGAAAAGGTAGATGGTCCATTGAGCTGGTTAGCATTTAAGCTGTCTGTGGACGGCAAGGCTAAAAGAGCATTGTCACATTGGGGCTGCAGGCACCAACCCCTAGACACTACCATGGGGCCAGAGCCCAAAGCACTCGTCCCAGATCCTGTGCCTACCTATCTGCGTGCTCCCCATCCTGTCAGGTGTTTGAGCAGTGGCAGCAACCACACCTCTGTTGCACATTCCTGTGATGGGGATCAGCGAACTCTCCCATTTAACCATTACAAATTACTATCTTTCATACTTGGTGCCGTAGCAAGCTATTTTTGCCTCCTCCACCCCTGCCACGTGGAATTTTGTGTTGTAGACTAAGGTATAGCAAAGTACCATAGCATTTGCTTTAAAATTTCATTTATTGCCTTAATTGGCCAGCAATAAAAGTAGATAAGATGACCACTAATATAGATATTAAACCCATCAGTGTCATCTTATTCTTTCCTTCCCAGCAATCATCCATGCACTTTTTAATCATAATTAGCCAACTTTTATTATTTAGTATTATGTAACTACAAAAAAGCTTGTATCGCTATTTAGTTATTTCAAACAGCATTCCATTAAATTATTATAAATTATGCTATCTGAGAAAATATTAAATTTCTTCCATTCTATTTTTTCATTTTCAACTGTAATTTGTTTAACTTCAATTGCTTTATACCAAATATCTCCCTCTTTAAATGTGCAAATTTTCTTGCTGCAAAAATACCAGTCTGTAACAATCTCTGGTTAGAGAAATATAAATTTTTTAATATTAAAAGATTTTATTTTGGTGGCATTCAACATTTAAATACTAGTATAATTTTACATGCTTATTTTATGACATAAGATTTTGGATAAATATATAGAAGTTTCCTATTGCTTAATTTTTGTTTTCATTTTTAGTTATACCATTTCCTAATACATGATTTATCAAGATTTAATTGAAATCAAGAAACTGGGCTATAAAGTGAAATCAACTGATGTACTTCAAGTTCAGGGGAAATAATTCTAATAAAAAATTGGACTAAGAATAACTTTAAAATTAATGGAATTGTTAGACTTATTTTGTGTTACCTTGGAAACATGTGGTTAAGTTCTTGTGATCTGGAATCAGCTTGTTTGAATCTCACATTTACCAGGTTCCAGCTGACTTTGTGGCTCTGGCCTCTCTAAGCCTCAGTGCTGTGATCTGCACAGTGGGATTAAATAGAGTAGTTAATGCTAAGGATTGCCATGGCTGTTCCTGCCTGCTCAGTGATCTACCTTTTATTCTTTCAGGAGTAAAATTCTCCAGGAACAAGGGAGACCTTTTCCCTAAGAGTAGATTACATATGCACCGTCAATCTCAGTAATATATATCATGATGAGCCTGTAATTGAGAGAAATAAGCAGATAACACATGGACAATATGAGATTAGCAGCCTGAGAAAGCCGCTGTTGCACACTTAAGTCACAAAATTTCCAATTCAGTAACCTTAAAGGCCAACACACACTTCTGTGTGACTATTACTGTAGAAGAAAAAGATTTTATAGCAGAATCCACTAGTTCATTGGATCACTTAAGTCTTTATTGTATCCTTAGACCCTTAAAGCTTTCTTTCTAATCAGCCACTTCTATCCTTTAACAACCTTGTTTTGTGTTTTGGCAGCCGACCCCAAATGAATGGGCCTATCTGGGGATGGCAAGAAAAGAAGCCACCCAAAGGCCCTTTTTTGCCTTTGCAAACTGATGGTTTCCAAGCAGTTTTCTGGTGTTTGGAAACGCTATGTAGTAACTGGGGGAAGAGGCAGCTGTGCTTTGGCCCACATGAGGTAATTTGCAGACACATTTTAATTGCCTTTTAGGGAGCATGAAGGAGTTCCAAATAGTCTAATGAGTTCCAGCAAACACCTGTGAAATGCTTTTAGACGGCCATGTAATACCGAAATTAAGAACGTAATGCAGCAATTGGAGGCATCGTTGTTTTTGTGGGTTTTTTTTTCCTCCGCTGAAAAGAATAGACAGAGATGTTCTAAAGACCCCTTGCCTGTAGTACGTTTTCCACTCACCAAATGAGACTTTATCTTTGACCTCTTGGACTAATATAATGAATTTGAAAATGTTTGATAGAACCTTCATGTCAAACTTGATATTTTTAAAAAATGGGGAATCTTAATCAGACAGTAATACTAAAATGAGAGAGTATCAGACAGATAGTTATGTTTAAAGCTGTATCCTTGTTAGCCAATAAGCAGTATTAAATGAATAGATCTGAAACACAAACATAATCATAATAATATCGTAATAAATGGAGATTGTGGAAGATATATTATACTTTCTCTCCCTCCTACCTATTCCTACTTTGTTTCCTTCCTTCCCTCCCTCCATCCCTCCCTTCCTTCCTCTTTCCTTCCTTCCTTTTATGATGGTTCCTTGTCAATTTAAATGAAGATATGTTTGAGAATATCTTAATGAATGACATTTAAGTCTTCCTGGTATGCCCTTGGGAACAAATGACCTGAAATACAGAGGGAATTACTATAAGTTGGAGATATAAAACACAAAGATAAAAATCAGGAATTATATCCTCATTCCAACTTCAGACCCATATTAGTATTTTGTATGTGTATTTGTGTGTTTACCATTATCCAAGTTCATTCCTCTCTTCTCCTGTGAAGTAGCAACTGCCCTTGAAATGCATGTTCATCATTCCAAAAACTCTTTATATTTTAATACATACAATATATAATATTACATATACATATACACACATTCCTCAACAAAATTAAATGTTCTAAAATGAAGTAGTACAGGATATTTCTTTGCCAGGGATCCTTTTTTCTTAGCATAGACTACTCACTAATAATATATGGATCTATAATTAATATTTTTTATGGCTTTATAATGTGCCACTGAAAGAATAGTCCCACTTTATTCTTCTGTTGTAGACTTTCAGGCTGTTTTCACTTTTTTCACTATTAGAAGCAATGCTTATATCATCTATAACTGCAGACATGTATCTTAAAACTACTTAGGAATGGAACTGCTAGGTGACAAATTATATGGACTTTCACCTTGACTAGATTTTGCTGTATTCTTCTCCAAAGTGGTTATATCAACTTCTGTTGCTACCAGTAGTGCTTAAGAACTTCTATTGATCTGTATCCTTACCAATTCCTGGGATTGTCAGTCATTACCAAGTTCACCCATTTCATGGGTAGGAAATCTCAACTTGGTTTATTTTGTGTTACCTGAAAACTAGTGAGATTCTGCACCTTTTTATATGCATATTAACATTTTATGTAGACTCTTCTGTGAATCACCTGTCAATATCCTTTTTCTATTTTGTTGTTTCTTTAATTTTTTTAAACAGATTTTTAGGAGTCTTTATTTGGGACACAAATCTTTCATCATTATCTCCATGACAAATACCATCACCCTGTCCATATTTTATATTTTTCATTTTTCTCATGGTTACTTTTGACACACAAGATTTAAAATTTAATTTTTCATGGTTTGTCATTTTATGTCTTGTAATCCCAGCACTTTGGGAGGCCAAGGCGGGTGGATCACGAGGTCAGGAGATCAAGACCACGGTGAAACCCCGTCTCTACTAAAAATACAAAAAATTAGCCTGGCGTGGTGGCGGGTGCCTGTAGTCCCAGCTACTTGGAGAGGCTGAGGCAGGAGAATGGCGTGACCCCAGGAGGCGGAGCTTGCAGCGAGCCGAGATCGCGCCACTGCGCTCCAGCCTGGGTGCCTGGGTGACAGAGCGAGACTCTGTCTCAAAAAAAAAAAAAAAAAAAAAGAATAAAATCTTTCCTAACCTGGAGAAATAATAAAGTTAGTCTCAAAATTTCTTCTAAATACAAAAAGCTTTGTTTTTCCTTTTTTTTTTTTTCGAGTGTAATCCATGTTGAGTTTGGGGTGTGTATTTTGTGAGGTAGGGATTCGTATCTTTCCCACATGGCTAACCAATACTGTTCCTGTCTATCCTGTTCATCTGCAGTTACCTCTATTATATAAGTTTCCATATACACATGCTTCTAGGGCTGAACTGCCAGATGTGAGAGTCCAATAGTCACAATAGCTATCTATATTTATATTTAACTAGAATGAAGCAAAATAAAACATTTAGTTTCTCAGCACACTAGTGACATTTCAACTATTCAACTAGCCATATGTCACTACTCCTTTATTGGATAGTACACATAGAGAACATTTCTGTAATCACAAAAAGATCTATGGAACAGTGCTTTTAGAGAATTAGGCTATTACCCCCATTAATTCACCTCTTTATTTGCTTTCATCACGGTTGCTGCTCCAGTGCCACAGTGTCTGAATTAGTATGGTGTTTCTATAATGTTAATATCTCATAGGGCAAGTCATTCTTCCTTATTCTTGTTTTTTAGAAGTCGCCTCTCTATTCTTGGCTTTTTGCTCCTTTTATTATTCAATATGACTTTTAGGGAATGTGATTGGAGTTTCATTGAGTTTATACAGCAGTTTGGGAATAATTTATATCTTTAAATTATTGCATTTGCAATCCTTGGACAGGGTACCCCCTTTCCATTAATTTAGAATTTTTTTTTTAAACATAGTTTTCTCCGTAAATATCATGTATATCTGAATAGCATTAATCACAAGCAACTTGAAGTTTTTGTTACTGTTATAAATTATATTTTGTATCACCTGTTTATTGCTAGTTTATAGTAACATAATGAGTTTTTTATATTCATCTTATCCAGCAACCTCACGGAATTCTTATAAAATTTCATTTTTTTTCTGTAAAATCTCTTAGGTTTTTAAGGTAGACAATCTTAGTATTTGTGAATAAGATCAGTTTTGTATCTTAAAATTGCAATTTTTGTAAACTTTTTTCTTTTTCTTTTCTTTTTTGTTTAGCGGGGATTTCTAGTACCAAGTGGACTAGATTGTATGGAAAATTATGATTCTAAATTTTGATTTTTTTGTAGTATGTAACGTTTTATCAGGTTCAGAATTTTTTTCTATTCCCAGTTTTCCTGAGTTTTTATTTAAATTGTAAATTGTAGCTGGGCATGGTGCCTCATGCCTGTAATTCCAGAACGTTGGCAGGAGGATTGCTTGAGGCTAGGAGTTCAAGACTAGACTGGGCAGTGTAGAAAAAACAGTAAAAAAAAAAAAAAAATAGCCGGTTTTGGTGGCATGGGTCTGTAGTCCTAGTTACTCAGAAAACTGAGGCCGGAGGATTGTTGCTCAAGCCCAGTGGTTTGAGATTACAGTGAGCTACAGTACTCCAACCTGGGCAACAGAGTGGGACTCAGTAAAAAAAATAAAAAATTACGAATTGCAATTAAATTTTATCAAATTACTTTTATTAACATGCTAGAATAATATTTTTCTCATTTTATCAATTAATATGGTAAATTAAACTATTAATAAACATTCTGATATTATTTTTGTTTGAGACAGAATTTTGCTCTTGTTGCCCAGGCTTGGAGTGCAGTGGCGCCATCTCGACTCACTGCAACCTTCACCTCCTGAGTTCAAGCAATTCTCCTGCCTCAGCCTCCAGAGTAGCTGGGATTACAGGTGCACACCACCAGGCCCGGCTAATTTTTTGTATTTTTTTAAATAGAAACAGGGTTTCACCATGTCGGCCAGGCTGGTCTCAAACTCCTGACCTCAGGTAATCCACCCACCTTAGCCTCCCAAAATGTCAAGATTACAGGCATGAGCCACTGTGCCCAGCCTGATATTAGTTTTTCTATACATGGAAAATACACACTCTGATCACAAATTATGGTTATTATTATGATTATTATTATATTGATGGATTTAGTTTTCTATCATTTTGTTTGGCATTTTTTTCTAAATCTGAAAATATGATTGGCCTGTATTTATCTTTTAACATACTTCCTTTCTTTATCTTGCCTTTAAAAGTGATGCTAAGTTGTATACATCTACTTGATATATGGCAGGCCTTGAAAACATTGTGCCTTTGCTGTTCCTTGGAAGTATTTGTGCTCCAGTTATTAGCTGTTCCTTAAGTATTTGTTAAGAAGTATTATCTGAGTCTTGAGTATTTTTTCTGGGTGTAGTTTTAATTTACTAATTAAGTCTCTTAAGTAGTTAAACGTCTTATGATGCTTTCTATTTCTTCTTAGTCACTTTTGGTAAGTTAAATTATTATAGGAAAATTTTCTTATTCTTTGTTTCCTAAAATATTATTTTCTTCTATTATTTTTTAACTTCTGCTGTGCTGTCATTCCTAATATTATTTATTTTGCCTTTTTTTCCTTGTTGATTTAACTAGCCCTTTCAGAAAGGTGTCTATTTTATTAATATTTACAAAAAATAATTTTTGGTTTGGTCAATTATTTCTAGTCTTTCTTTTATCTTTTATTACTATTTTTTCACAATTGCCTTTATTTTTCTTTGGATTCATTCTGTCATTTCTTTTCTAATTGCTAGAGCTGGATAAATATGTAGACCATCATTTTGCAGCCTTTTAACTTTCTTAATGTAAGCATTAAGGCTATTTTTTTTTCTGATTGATACTTGCCCTCATCCCACAGTAATTTACATTGTTGTTCGTTTCTAAATATTTTATAATTCTCAGTTTTGATTTCCCACTTTACTCATGGTGTACTTAGAATAATACATTGAAATTTTCCATTGTTTTTGAAGACTTCATCCTTTTTTTTCTACCTTGATTTAATCTGGCTATAGGATGTTGTCAATGTGAATCTGATGCTTCTAAATGAGCTGTGTTTTATGGCTTAGAATTTATTTTCTAAATACAGTATTCTGTGTATGTTTGAGCCGAATATCTTGTTCAGTTGTTGAGGATGATATTCTATGATATATGTCCATTTGTTTCAGCTGGGTAAATAGGCTGTTGAAATCTTACTAGTCTTTATTAGATATCATTGTTTTCTTTATTTTTTTGTCCTGTTTGATAATGAATTAATTATAGAAATGTATTAAAACCTCCCAGTATGATTGTGGATTCATCAAATTCTACATATTTGGTTTATATTTTGAGGCTAATTTATAAGGTTTATAAAATTTGGAATTCTTTTACCTTCCTAGGGAATTGAATCTTTTATCGTTAGATAGTGACACTCTTTATTTCTAAAAATATTTTTAACCTATAATTTATTGGGCTGATGTTAAAATAGTTACAAGGCCTCTTTTGGCTATTATTTATATGTTAAATCTTTACTCATTTTTCTATAATTAATCCTTTTATTTACCTTATATACTACATTGGATACTACAAAGAGGAAGAGAGAGAGGGGGAGAGAATATGTATTTATTTTAGTTCATTTTGAAAATCTCTGTATTAGCTGTTGATTTAAATTTCATTTACAGTTATAGTGATGACTTATAAAGGTTATTTTTGCCTTCACATTTTATGTCAATTTTCTCCTTTTTAATTATTTTTCTATTTATCATTAAATTCATTCATTTATTCAAAACTACCTAAGTGCTAAGTACATGCTAAACACTATTTTAGTTGTTGGGAAAATAACAGCAAACAAACAAAAAAGCTCCTGCTTCAGAGGTCTTACAGGGTAGTGGTGATGAGAGACAATAATTACGAGATTTGGTTTGTCAAAGGTTACAAGCCTAAAGGAGAAAAATAAATAAAACGATTGTTGATCACCTAATTCAAGACTTAAGAGCAAAAAGGCAATGGTTCATTTCAGTGAATGGCAAAGTTTTTGGCTAGTACAGATATAGACTTGACAATTTGCTCTAGTATGATAAGAAGACCTTTCGTTCTTATCCACATTTTCCCTAATCTTCCTCACATAAATAACAACATGAAGTCCGTCCATTCAATCCTTCTATTGTTTTGACCATTCCTGTGGGGTGATGATGGCTGCAACCTCTGTCTGTCTTCTTTAAGAATTACCCTGAATGCAGCCTGGATATCATTATCCATCCTTTATGCATCCTTTATAACCTCAGAAATTACAAATTCTATTTCATAAAATATGCCCTCAATCTATAGAATAAGAATACTATGAGTGTTAATGAGATTATACTGATAATTGTGATAAATTCTTTGAAATGCTGGCATTCAGTCATTATGACTTTAAAACATAAACGTTTCATATGGCTCAACCTTATTCAAGGTCTTATAATATACTTTTAATATTTAGATCCATTGCTTACTGTGATTATTCTATATGTTGGCATTGTTTAAAAAAAACTTTAGTTTGATTTTTTACACAAAGTGAAATATCATATGTTTAAATTTGTTTTCTACTTTATTGATACAATGTGACTTTTTCCCCATCAAGCATCAGGCAGCGTTGCTTGTTGTCAGGGTAGAAAAAATAAATATGTGCATTAAATGTATAGTGAATACTATCATTTTAACAGACAGAAGCATAGGTTTGACATTTCATATTTTGTCACTTGATCTTGCCAGATTGATTTATGACAGACAATAAAGTTGTCAAAGACCTTTTGTTGTTGGCAATGTTTTAGTTTTGAAATTATGAGAACATAGAGTTTTGTTGTACAGGGAGAAGAAAGTAATTCTCTGACTGATGTGAATGAAATGAGAGTTCATTATGAGAATAAAACTTGGTGCTACGAAACTGGGGTATCACTACTTCCTTAGCAGTGAAAATCCCATTAAAAATCACCTCTATCACACATTTGTACATAATATATAGTCAGCTTGGCTACCAGGGGTAAAGCTGTTTAGGAAATGGAAAAATGAGGAAAGGATTAGTTCAACACAGGTTCCACATAATAAAATCTATTTGCCCTTGTAAGGGGAAGATTTAAAACATCTTGTTTCTCTGGTCTTAATAATCTAGGAACCATGTTTTACTGTATTTCAGGTGTTTTGATGTGCTCAGAAACTTAGTTATTTTATTTTCCACCCCTGAAATTTCTTTGTTTTTGAGTGAAGTAGACATTTTGTCTCTGCCACATTTACAAATTATTTTTTAAAACTTCCCACAGATCCTTTTTTGCCAATGACCTTTCATTAGAACCAGAATATTCTAATATAAGAAGTAAGGATCTCAATACAGATATCTAAGAAAATCAGGACATGTTTGTGCCTACAGAATGACTGCATTGTTACCAATTTATTAGATGCTGCCTAATGGCGTAGCATAGGTAACATAAATGCTGAGGCATAAAAATAACATTTTGAGTATCATGAAATAGAGCCTTTGATTCTTTAGAGTGAAGAAGAGGAGGCTCAGAGGTCATCATGGTGGGGAATCTGGACACAGTTCGATTTTTGTTATTATGAAAGTTAACAATATGCTAGACTTTTTCCTGTATCTTATTGTAATAAAATTATCTGCCTCCCTCCCAGGAGAATAATATTAGAAAATTCCTCCAACCCTATCCCCCAAAAAAGGACGAAAATTAGGGCGGTGAATGGGGAAGGTTATTTTTGTTTTTGTATATAAGGATTACAATAATGGGAGGTAGTAATGATGAAGAAAAGGAATTTTGTTATTTTACTAACTCCAGTGTAAATTGGATCTTGACAACCTTGGAACAATCCCCATGACACTCTCTGAAATTACGAAAGTTGAGAATATGAATTCTGACACACTGGCCAGTTCCTTTTCAATTACTATGTTCTGCCCTTGCAAATTTCTCCTTAGGATTTTTGTAACATATGGTGCTGTTCTATCTTTAAATCGAGATTTCTCCAGTGTTGTTTTTTTTTAATCTAGAATAGACTGAATTTCAGTAAAGTCTTATATATCAATTACTTTTTTTTTTTCACAGTCACTATGCAAAGCTTATGAGATAGGACACTGCATTAAGACAGGTTTTAAACACAACCACTATGAGAATATTTCAAAAAGTCCTATTGTCTTCCAATAGCATAGAAGTTTTCTCATTGCTGTAAGAAGTTAATATTATCCCAAACTCAGAACACAGTAGATGGAGTTGGTAAAACTTGCTCCTTACCTATTAAATGCCATGTATAACCATTGCCTACTACAATGTAGGAAATGGAGACTTATGATGGAGGACCTGGGTCATTACCTTACTCATTCTACAAACATTTAATAGGCATATCATATATCCCAGAACAGTTAGTTACATTTTACTTTTTCTCCATATGACATTTCAGTTTTTAACTGGTATATTTGGTTCATTTGTATTTAGTATAATTATTGATATATTTGAGTTGAAATCTAATATTTTGTTTTTTTTATTGTTTCCAACTTTTCCTCATGTGTGTTTCTCCCCCCTTGCCTTCTCTTGGAATAATCAGACATTTCAACTAATTCATTTTGTTTTAAAATCTTTTAGTGATGACAAAATAATCCCTGGAGATGTAGAGGAGATTACGACATAAACATGCATTCTCGAATTGTTAGCATCCACTTTAAAATGGTACACTGATAACTCTCTATACTTTTAGAACCTTATGTTACTTTACTCTCTTCACATCCCCACTTCCTTTTGTGCTATTTTGTCATGAATTTTAGTTCTACATGTATTTTAAATACACAAGAACTTATTATTGTTTTCAAATCTCAATAATAATTTATAGTTAACCACATAATACCCTTTTCAATATTCTTTATTTCTTGAATTGACATGTTTCCATCTGCGATCATGTTCCTTGTGGCAGTATAAATAACTTTAGTGTTTTTTTGAACATTCTTCTGTTGGTGACAAATTCTTATTTTTGTTTGTGTGAAAAATTTTGCATTTTACCATAATATTGAAGAATATTTTTTGCTTGGTAGAGGACACTAACTTGGCAGATGGTTCCCCTTAACACTTGTAAGTAGTCATTCCATTGCCATCTAGCTTGATAGTTTCTCCTGAAAAGTAACCTATAAAGTTTATTTCTTCTTTGAAAACAGTGGATGTTTTTTCTTATGGTTGCCCTAAATATTTTTGATTTGGGTTAGATTTCAGAATCTTTTTTAAACAATTCTGCTTGGAAGTTTTTGAGTTTCTCCAAACTACGGCTTTATGGTTTTCAATGATACGAGTTGTCCTATGGAGAGGCCCACGTGGCTAAGAACTGAGCCAGGCCTTTAGCCAATAACCAGAAAACAACTGATTCTTTTAGTACCAAAGACAATGAGGAATGGAATCCTGCCAACAACCTTGCAAGTAAATTTGGCAAGAGGTCTTTTCTCTGTCAAGCTTTCTGGTAAGACTGCCATTTTCAGTGTGACTGAAATTGAATTGGATACTTTGAAATAAAAGCATTCAGCTAATTCTTCTCCAGATTCCTGACTGGTAAGATTTGTGAGATGATTAATATTTGTTGTATTAGCTGCCAAGTATTGTAGTATTCTGTTACATACAATAGGTAACTAATACACTCTCTTCTCTTTCTGGGATTCCACTTATGCATAGATAGAATAGGCCTTTCAAACATGTCTCATGTGTCTCTTTTTCCCTTTTTCTTTAATCTCCTTCAACTTTACTCGTGTATTTTAATATGAATATTTTTTGCCAAGCTGTCTTTCAGGTTACTATCGTCGCTTCTGCTATATCTAATCCAATGGCAGATATTTCATTTTTTGGTTCTACGATTCCCAGTTTACTATTTTATGTCAATTCTACTCACAAAGTAAAAATTGCTGTCTTTTCATCTAATTTATAGTTATATTAATCTTAGCAACTTTAAAATCTATGTCTGATGACTCAAATATCTGGATCACTTGTGGTTCTGTTTCTCTCATCTGCTCCCCACCTCCACTTGATCAGTTGGGTCTGTATATAATATGCTTGGTAATTTTTAATTGAATGCTGGTGTCTCATGAATGCTTTTTTAATACTGTCACACATGTTTAAATATCACATAAGAATGAGCCCCTTTAACTCTGGCAATGCACACCATTTTGTAAAAGCTTATCTTCTGGTTTTAGATCACCAAAATCATAGCATGTCTAGATTGCCATATCAATTATTGCCTAGGGCAATTGAACCAAGGGTTCTAGTCCTAATGCACAAGAGATGGAATGTAAATAGCATTCATGTGAACTGTAATGGGCAACATTTAGTTATTACTAGTGATGGCAATAAAACATAAAGCATTTTATACCCTCTTTTCCCCCACCAAATTGCCCAGTATAGAAGCAAGAGTGCAGGGATCAAATGATCTGCACCCTTGCCCTACCTCTAACACTGTTTGGTTTGTGTTATAAACATAACAACATAACATACAACTTCTTTTTTTTGTACGTTTGTTTGGGTTTTTTTTTTTTTTTTTGAGACAGAATTTTGCTCTTGTCACCCAGGCTGGAGTGCAGGGGCGCAATCTCAGTTTACTGCAACCTTCTCCTCCCAGGTTCAAGCGATTTTCCTGCCTCAGCCTCCCGAGTAGCTGGGATTACAGGCACCCACCACCACGCCCTGCTAATTTTTGTATTTTTTAATAGGGACAGGGTTTCGCCATGTTGGCCAGGCTGGTCTCGAACTCCTGACCTCAGGCGATCCACCAGCCCCAGCCTCCCAAAGTGCTGGGATTGCAGAGGTAAGCCACCTCACCTGGCCACAACTTCTTTTCTTTTTCCTTCTTTTTAAAATCTGTAAGATTGCGTGATCTCCTGCATGTCCTTCGTAAATGTCAGTGTGAGAAAGTGACTTTAAAAAAGAAAATGAGATGAAACAAGGCACCAATGGACTTGAGTCAGGCTAAGAGGATAATTAAGCAGCATGATTTAAAGTATGGGTTTTGAGTTATAGTCATTTTGAGTGCTGATTCAGCCATTCAATACATTGTGGTCTTGGCAAGTTATTAGATTAGTTCATGCTTTTGTTTTCAAATCTGTATAATGGGGATAATAATAATATTTATCTGTTCAGGCTGTTTTGAATAATTCATGTAAAGTAGAAAAAGCCTGAAATTTCAAACAACTCAATAATTTTAATAATAATACTGATATTACTGTCAACATTATCAGTTATTAATATTATGCACTTAAGTGTTTCTTGGACCTAAAAATATAGTTAATATACTTGAATACAGTTAATTATGTTCTTCAATATAGTTAATTATAAAAGAAACGGAGATTTTCTAAGTGGCCCATTGTGGAATGTGAGTATCTATATACTTCTGCATTGATTTCATTATTCATAAGAATAACAAAGGGCTTTGACCAGGTTATGATGAAAAGGTAATACAAGAGCTGTGCTACGTGTGCTCATTATGACATGACCAGGCTCATGTCTACATGTTTATCTTTCTGTTCCAAGAAATGTGCTCTGTAATGGTTAACAATAACTGTAGGTTTGATCCAAGCAGAGTCTGGTCTTTCTAAACTATGTTGAATAAATGGTGCCTTGTCCATCATATACTCTTTCCATTTCCAAAACCAGATGCCCACCACAGCTCAGTACCCATCATTGATTACCTAATTACACAATCATTCCATCAGCAAATCAGTGCAACATCTATATGTCACCACTACAACCCCCTCTGTCTATTCCCCTGGAGCTTCACTGAGGCGGTTCTACTGACATAATATATTCATTATCCATTAGATCTGGCACACGCTCCACAGTGCTCAATTACGATACAATCGAGCAAAGGGTCTGGTGTCGGCCAATGTAATGACTTTCTGATTATCTGTCTTTAAATGATGAATGAAATGAAAATGTACTGCTCAAACCAAATATAAGATTGTTAGGATGCCAAATGAAAATTGTACATAGCCTCCTTTATGGGAGAATGGCAGACGCCTGCTTTCATTCAGGAATAGCTCTCTAAATATACTTTTCCACACCATTCCCATCTTTCAGTTATAAGATTACAATGAATCCACTGAATTTAAGTCCTAAATTGATATTTTGGAGTCATTACATTACTCTTTGACTGAAGTTTTAATTCACAAGAACTTTCAGATACTTTTACATTTGCCTCATCTTTTCACTCTACTTGTGTAATCTGACCTCCCAGTGATAGATTTACTGCTTCTACTTAGTCACCTGGATCAGATTATTTTTTGAGTTGCTTTGTCTCATGGAGAGCTGTAAGATAATTAAGCAGATTGATACATAGATGGAATTTGTTTAAAAAAATGCCAGGATTATAAATAAGTGGGAGACTCAAAAACATTTTGTTGTTCAAATAATTATGAAGCAGGTGTTTGATAGTACAGCCATTTCTGTTTCTGTTTACATCTTTAGTTATTATTCTGTTCATTATAATTGAAAATCCAATAAAGCTTCGTATTGGAGCACTCAGAAATCTGAGTTAAATTACAGCTTCTCAGTTGTTCCCTTAAATAGATAGAACACATTGGACTTTAGACTCTAAAATAATTTTAAAAATCCAATCCTTTCCCCAAATTTTTGAACACCTTAGAATAATTGAGCTTTTTGAAAGGCACAGACAAAAAAATGCATGTGTTAATTTTTCATGTCACAACAAGGCTTACAGAATGATTTTGGGGTACCTGAGAAGTTCCCAAAGTGGCCTTATCCTTTAAGATGGTAGCTATATAAGCTACAAACAAATCCCCCCACTCCAGTTGTGTTAAGAAGTTAGGAAAAATGTGAGTTCTTCTAAATTAAAATTTCTTTAAAAAAAAAAACTTATTTTCTTACTTCAGTTTCCCTATTTGAGAAGTGATCTTAAATTTAATCTTGAAATAAAAATAGAGTTCCTTTGGATCTCATTTAATTGGAGTAAAGTCCTTGTGCTACGGGAGATTGATAATCCCAGAGGTAAGGGATTGATAGCTCAACAACCATCGAGAATAATTTGAGAGTTGATGTCCTTGTATTTGTTTTTTATTTGCAATTAAATTAGATGGACTCTGAGCTGAAGAAATGTGCATGTATCTGTAATGTGTTCACATTCCTAGGATTGAAACTGCCTTCTTATCTTTTACTGTAAAGAATGATTACACCAAGTATTGGTTAAATGTCTTGAGACCTTTTAGGTAAAGTAAAAAATGAGGAAAAATTGTCTCTAAGGGAAGTGTTTAAAGGAGGTCACTAATTAATTAAGTACATCTCAACATTCTTGATTTGGAAACTCTAACAAGAATCATACGAGCTTGTAGTTTGTAAAACTAGATAGGGTAGATGAGTACTTTTTTTCTTCTCTTTTGTTTCCAGCCAGAATGAAAAATATTTAAGTGGAGGTATGTTAGAGTCTGTACAGAAATGTGAATTAATTTGAAGGTCATTGATTGCTTTATTTTCATTTCATATTTGTTTATTTATTTAAAAATAAGTACTAATTTGAAGGGTGTACTGATTTTAATTTACATAACTTATGTAGTAGCAAGAAGGTTAAAATTTTCTTTTACTTCATAAAGACAAAATTTTCTTGGAATATTTTTTTAAAGAGCTCAAGTTTAAGTACAGCGTCCACTTCACTGCATCTCATTAAAGCTATTGTTGGCTAGGAAATCAACACAAAACATACCAAAATCAAAATCTCGAATGTTTCTTTCTTTTAATCACAAGACTCAAATGCATTAAAATAAGATAATTGAATAATAGCAATGAAATACCCAAGGCCATGCGAACTCTAGCTTTCTGTATGCTAGACTAAACCCAAATTAGTCCAGAAAGTAACTTGCCTACTGTCAAGAAATGTCAGCTTAGCCATTATGTGTTCTGGTAGAAGTCGTAAGACTCCTGGATACAAGAAAAATAATTTTACTTCTCATAGCAATAGCAGCAGAGTATTATTAGCATTTCTTTTTTCTTTCTTTCTTCTTCTTTTGTTTTTTTTGAGACGGAGTTTTGCTCTGTCACCAGGCTGGAGTGCAGTGGCACGATCTCAGCTCACAGCAAACTGCACCTCCCTGGTTCAAGCGATTCTCCTGCCTCAGCCTCCTGAGTAGTTGGGACTACAGGCACCTGCCACCATGCCTGGCTAATTTTTGTATTTTTAGTAGAGACGAGGTTTCACCATGTTGGCCAGGAGGGTCTCTATCTCTTGACCTCGTGATCCACCCGCCTCGGCGTCCCAAAGTGCTGGCATTACAGGTGTGAGCCACTGCTCCCGGCCTACTATTAGCGTTTCTTATGCCCGGTTATTAGAGCTGCAGTCTCACTGAGCGTGGGCATCTGTATAATCAGGGTTTGTGTTTCAGGAGAGGAACCCCGGTCTTAGGGGGCCCAAATCTTTTATAAAGAAAAGCAAGCATAGCTGTTCTTTGCCCCAAAGGGAGCTCCTATCTCTATCTTCCAAAATGTTAAGGAATCCTGCGTTTTGCTCCAGAAGAACACGTTGTTTCTATATTTCAAGGCTGTTTTCTATACAGACTCCTTTGAAGGGAAAATAAAGAACAAAGGCATGCTCCAATACATAATGAAATATAAGGAATTCATTCATAATTATCTCTCAACATCTATGGTTTATATTTTGTAAAAAGTAATCATATTAATGCCTTATATGGGCTTAGAAACTTATGGTTTATAGATCACATTCACAAACATTTTGTATTTCTTTGACAGCACAGATCTTTGCTGGGCTTTACTAATATCATAATACAGATGAACATACTGTCTCTGAGAGACTAAGTACATTTTTTCCCAAATTCCATAGCATTAACTGGTGAAACAGGGACCTCAGTGTAGGTTGCCCCCAAATGCATTGTATTTTCCGTAAGACCAGAGTAGCTGTGGTGGACCATAGTCCACCGTACTTATTGCTAATGGTATGTAAAAGAAACAGTTAAATATGTGATATGATTTCAGAAATGTTTTGGCAGGGTCATCACAAAAGAAACAAACAAATCTCTCTTTGTCCTGTTGCATGTGCCTGAAAATCACCTTTTGAAGATTTTTTTCATGTGGAATACTAGCCTAAGGTTCTTCAAAGAGCCTTGAGATATTCTTTTTTTTTTTTGAGATAGAGTTTTGTTCTCATTGCCCAGGCTGGAGTGCAATGGCGCCATCTCAGCTCACTGCAACCTCTGCCTCCTGGTTCAAGCAATTCTCCTGCCTCAGCCTCCCAAGTAGGTAGGATTATAGGTGCCCACCACCACACCCAGCTAACTTTTTGGTATTTTTAGTAGAGACAGAGTTTCAACATATTGCCCAGGCTGGTCTCGAACTCCTGACCTCAGATGATCTGCCTTCCTCGGCCTCCCAAAGACCTGGGATTACAGGCCTGAGTCACCATGCCCAGCCAAGAGCCTTGAATATTCTGAAGTTTGTCCATCCCTCTGAGTAAAACAAAAAACATGAGGGCAAAAGAGCTGAGAGTAAATTTTCCAACAACTCTACCCAAGAGCTGGTAGCAGAAAGTTTCATTCACGTGAGACAAATGGGAACCCAGGGATTGAATGAAAAGCAAATTGGAGAGAGACATGAGAGTGTGCACATACTTGGTGCAATTCATAAGTTTTCTCAGTCTTAACCTGCATCAGTTTTGACCTAAGTAATCTCTGCCCGAGTTTCTCTCCTCTTATAGTCAGGAAAATCTCTCTGTAATCCTTTGTATATCGTTTTATGCTATTTAAACGTGTCCACTTCTCTTATCCTCAAAAGTTAGAGAAAAATTTGCTTTCTACTAAACTACCTCTACTGTGTAGACTTAAAGTAGTATTTCCCAGGCCTTGAAATAATAATAAATAAAACATAAAAGGGATCCTTGATCAAGTAAATGTGGGGAAATGAGATTAAACAATGCTACTAATGTCTTTACATGAGGACTTCTCAGTGGGTTTAATATGATAATGTGAATTGTGAATCTCCATGGGAAGGATATAATATGCGGAATTTTCTTAATTTACCCCATACTGGAGCTTTGTTTTCATGAAGCACACTTGGGAAATGCTGCCTTAAAGAAAATCTACAGGAACAAAGCCATAAAATATAAGCAAGCCATTTTTGGCACCTTAAAATACCAAAATATCAACTGTGTGCCAGCATAAGAAAAAATAAAATGTTTCCCCTATCCCATATAAGAAGGGAGGAATATAATAATGTCAGTAAAATATTCAGTATTCATAAGCTACCCTATCTATGCTATGCTACATAAAGTAGACTTTATGTACACCACTCAAGATTTTTTTTTTTCCAATGTTCTTTTTGAAAAAATCTAATGGTAGTGGGAAGTCTCCAAAAAGGTTTGTACTAGTCAGAAATTATAAATGTATGGCTACCTTATAATTTATTATGCCAGCTTGAAAGCAGACTTTAGAGACATTGGCACTCCATCCTTACGTATAATTCCCGTTTCTACACTGACTTGATTTAATTATAATGCAAGCTGTTTATTTAAATATTTTAATGGACTTTCACCTCCAGTTATCATAGAGTAATGGTTATTGGAATAGCTCTCATGCCATAAGCAACTGTAAAAATAGGCAAAGTGTATAGAGCAAGTGTTTTCAAATTTACACAAATGTAATACAGAACTGTAATCATTAGAGCAGGGAAGTCTGAGTTGAGTCCCACAGCTATCCCAGCTTTCAGCCTGGAGTCCCTTTCCACACTGCAGCATGGGCAGGCAAAGTCCATGGCAGACCTCCCTAAGCTGAGGAAGTAGAGCTCTGACTTCAGGACTGTTGAGGTAACCGTAAATTATAGAACATAGTACCAGAGAGAAAAAAGCTATGTAGAGAATGAGCCCCAAAATATCTGCATTTGCACCCCTTGGTATCTTTAGCCAACACTAAACTGTGCATGCTTGAGGAAAGATACCAAAAGGTCTGTCAGGCAAGAGCAACTGAAAAAGCTCTGAGCTGAACAACTATTCCAGAGCCTGTGTAGAATTTGAGACCTTGGAGTTCTGACCACCAGAATGGAGAGATTTTGCTGACCACTGTGATCATTCGGTTGATGTGCTCTAATGGACCTGTCTTAGTCTTAGTGCAACTCTCTATCTAGAATAAGGATTATTTTAAAAGCTCCCTAACAAAACATAACATTTTTGAATATTATGTTTTGAATGAAACGTGTTTGAAAAAAGTCATTTAGGTTGAAAGGAAGGATTTACATCTAAGAATGCTAGTCCTGGTTTATATACAAGCCTCAATAGAATCAAAAAGAATAATCAATAAATTAACTAACTGAATAAAACTCAAAACTATTTAAAGAAATAGCACACAAGTCAGACTCTCAACAATATAGCCTTCAACTGTCTAGCAATTAATTTAAAAAAATACTAGATATGCAAATAGGCAGGACAATATGACCCACAAAAGAGAGAAGTAGGGGGAGCAGAGGAGAGAGCTGAGAAGCGTGGAGTTGATGCAAGATTTTTTTGCTCCTTATCTCATCCACGTCTGTGTTCTTGTCTCACAACCAGGAAGAAGTAGGCATGCGGACACCCGAAAAGTGAGAATGGTGGGAAGTGTTTTATTGAGTGATGAAACAGTTTTTAGTGGGAAGGGGATGTGGGGGTGGTCCCCTGCCCAAAGGCAGGAGAGTTATCAGTATGGCTGAACCCAGGGCTTTTTATGGACTCAGAATAGGGAGTGTGTGCTGATTGGTTTGTGAATATGCAAAAAAGGTTAAAGCGAAGACACCACTCAAAGGTGGGCATGATGGTATAGAAAACCAATTAGGAAAGGCTAGGTATATGTAAAATAGGTGAAGGATGGGGATCAATAAGAGGAAAGCATGCCAACTGGGAAGGTAGGTTCTCAGTTTGGTCCGAGGATTTACCTAGGACTGTTTCTGGCTTGAAGGTTGGATATCACCAGGGACCCACCCCTATCTGCCTAGGTAGGCATTTGTCTGCCTCCTGCCTTTATCAGAATGATGAACAGAAATAGACCTGGTGATAACAGAGATGTTGGAAATACTAGACAAGAATTTTAAAATGATCTTACAAATAGGTTCAAGAATCTAAAGAACAAAAAATAAGTATAATGGGTATACCAAGTGAATGGATAAGGAAACTCAGTAGTAACAAAAAAATAAAAGAATAAAAAAGAGGAATAAAAATAAAATATCTGAAATTAAAACTGCCCTGGGTGGGTTTTTCAGGAGTTTAAGTATTACGGAGGAAAACATTAATAACTTAAAGACAGGGCAACAGAATTCTACACAATCTGAAGGACAAAAAGGGAAAAGGCTGGGGGAAAAACAAAATGAACAAAACTTCAGTGCATCTATGAGAAAACATAAAGTGATATAACACCTATGTAATTGGAGACCCGAAAGGAGTGTGAAACTGAGGCACCTGCCCATAAAGAATGAAAGAGAAAAAGAAAAAAAGAACAAATAAATGTTGTGCCAAATGTGATGAAAAATAGCAACTCAAGCTGCCAGAAATACAACAAATCTCAGGCAGGATAAATGAAAAGAAACCCTCCTATGTAAACCGTAGCCAAATTGCTGAAAACCAGTGATAAAGAAAATACTAAAAGTTTATCCAGATGGGGGAAATAAGCACAGGAAGAAATACCAGCCAGAAGACAATAAATGACATTTTAAAAGTGCTGTTAACCATGATTTTTATGTCCAATAAAAATACCTTTCAAAAATGGAGGCAAAATAAACTTTCAAATAAATAAAAGCTAAGATTGTTTATTACCACTGGATTTATTCTATAAGAAACATTTTTGAAAAATGTCATTTAGGCTCATGGAAAGGATTTACATCTGAGAGTTGAGAATAAAGAGCTGAAATAATAGTAAATATGTGAGTAAACATAAGATTTTTATTCCTCATTTTTAAATGTATCTAAAAGATAACATTATTTTTAAAGCAAAAATAATAGCAATGTATTTTGTGGTCTAAGATATATGTACATATTAAATGTAATACAATATTTAAAAGATGGGAGGGTATCAGTGGAATTATACAATTATAAGGTTCTTAATCGTACATGAAGTGGTATAATATTAATATATGGTAAACTGTGATAAGTTAGGAGTGCATATTATAATCCCTAGAGCAAACACTAAAAGTAAAACACAAGAGGATAGCTAAGAAAACAATAGAGGAGATAAAAATGGATTGCTAAATTTCCTTAATGAGGCTTCCCGTTTCTTCTCTAGGGGAATAATAAATAATAAACAAGAACAGCAATGTAGACATCTTAAAGTGCTAGTCCTGGTTTTTGTATAAATTTGCTATTGTATCTTTTTCATTTTTGAGGCGGGAAGTGGTTGGAGTTAATGGGCATTATGTTTGTTTTTTTAATCTAAAATTATTTTCTGTTGCTTTTCAAATGCATTTTTATAGAACGAATATAATCCTGGAAACTATACTTAGTGATGAATGAACCAATCCGGTTGGGTATAAAGGGAAAGTTTTAGGACAAATCAACAGAATTTACCATATAAATCTCTACTTCAAATCTTGATCATACATTCCAATGTTCAATGGCCCATTATGCTAAATATGACTTAAATTTTATTTTAAACTTTTGTTCAATCAAATAACTACCATATTTCCGTATTTGATTCCTTTGGATGATTAATGTGATCAGATGTCTCAAACATTTGTTTGTCCAGTCGAAGGACTGGAACCATTGTTGTTTTGTTTTGACATTTTTACTGTTGCATCACACATACAAAAATTGCATAAGCCACCCATGGGTAATATTTACTTGGCCGTAATTCCCCAGAAGTGGAAATTGGCTACCTTTACCAATTTGTCTACTGAATCACAATTTCATCACATGCTTTCTCTTTTTCTCCACCATTTTCTTCTTTGTAAATAAAGTTTATTTCCCTTATTAGCACCAATGTACAGTGTCAGGTAATAGTCCTGAAATAATAAGAGCAGAAACAATGCAAAGACCATTCCGGAGAGAAGAAAGTGACCAAGAAACTTACCTCCAGGGAAAACTTGTGTTGAACATGATTAAGCCCACCTCCTATTGTAATAATGGTTTGTTAATATTCTCAGTCCAAAGAAACAGCATCCAAAAAAGATTTCAGAGGTGATGAACTGGAGAAAAGAATGTCCATGAGATGCTGTCCAGTTCTGAAAAGAGAGCTTTTTGCAGAGTTATACAGCCAGGGCCATCGAAGAAAGATTAAGGAACAAGCAGCTAAAACCTTAGGGTTTTCCTAATTGCATAATCACCCGAGTCCTGTAGAGGTTGAATTACATAATTGCACAGTGAGACTTGACATTTCAAGACAGAGCATGCCATTCAAAAAGGGAAAAAGAGAGGGGGTTGGAGATAGAGTTCACAGGAGAACATCACTGCCTGGCCAAACACTGTATATATACCAGGGAAAGCAGGAAATTAAGCTCTTGCTGCTGAATACTGGCAGAGCTTTAATCACAGCTCCTGACTTCCTTTTGCCAAGTGAACAGATCACCACAGCAGGATGTTTCTCTACTTAGTGAACTTCAGAAAGTTAACTGAACTTTGGGTTTCTAGGGAGTTCTGGCAGTTACAGAAAGAAATATATAGATTACATAGATATAATCTATATAGGTCTCCTTGCCACTATTAAGCCTCCTGATTGCGTTGAATATAATTGATGAGGTACTTAACATTTGGTACACTTTAGAAAATAAACTCGTTTGCGTTCTCTCCTTCCTTTCCACATGATTTCTCTCTCTTTACCTTTTCTCTGTCTTGCAAATGGCCCTCTCTTCTGACCATATCACACTGCCAGTAAGTTGAAATAAGCCACAGTATGCGAGTGTTTGGGATTTTGGGGTCAAATTTCTTCTTTTCAGGGTCTTTGATTTTTCTGAATGTTTTATTTTCACCTTTTTATTCCACAGGAACTTTTTTTTAAAAGAACACATTATAAGAAATGTGTTTAAATTATTTGATTTTCTTCCAACAAATTACTGTGTATCTTAAGGGCATAAGTAAATTATTAGCTCCCAAGAGAGAATTCAATTAAAACCCCCCACTTTTCCTTTTTAATTAATACTGAAATACAACTTCTCTCAATTTACTCTCACTCCCAGTAGAAGAACCTTGAACAAAAATGAGCATCTGTTATTGTTGAATAATACCTGTAAACCATATTTTTCTCATTTGCTTCTGTGTTTTATGAGATTTAGGTTTTTAGATTTTTTCATAACCATGTTTTATACCCAATAAATAATTAGTTGAGCAAAGACTATATTTTTTCTTAACAGAGCTCATAATTATTGGTCTTTAAAGTAGGAATTATTGGAGTCAACTTTAAGTTGCTAATTTGAGAATCTCAACTGCTTTCAGCTAAATTTTCTGAGCCAGACACCCTCAAACACATGTACAGATACACCTAAAGCATCATAGGCATATCAGTTAAGATGCTTTTGCCTAACAGGCATATGAACAGGTGCTCAACATTATTGATCATCAGAGAAATGCAAACCAAAACTACAATGAGATATCACCTCACTCCAGTTAAAATGGCTTTTATCCAAAAGACAGGCAATCACAAATGCTAGCAAGGATGTGGAGTAAAGGGGACCCTCGTACACTCTTGTCAGGAATGTAAATTAGTACAACCACTATGGAGAACAGTTTGGAGAGGTCTCAAAAATAAAAATAGAACTACCATATGATTCAGCAATCCCATGGCTAGGCATATACCCAAAAGAAAATAAATGAATATATCAAAGAGATATCTTCTTTCCCATGTTTACTGCAGCACTATTCACAATAGCCAAAGCTTGGAAGCAACCCAGTGTCCATCAACAAACAAATGGATAAAGAAAACATGCTACATATACACAATGGAACACTATTCAGCCATAAAAAGTGTGAGATCTTGTCATTGGCAACAACATGGATGGATCTGGAGTTATGTTAAGCGACATAATCCAGGCACCGAAAGACAGATTTCACATGTTCTCACTTATTTATGGGAACCAAAAATTAAAACAATCGAACTCACGGAGATAGAGAGTAGAATTATGGTTACCAGAGGCTGGGAAGGGTAATGGGGTGGTGGTAGATGGGGAGGGGAAATAGTTAATGAGTACAAAAAATAGTCAGAAAAAATGAATAAGATCTAGCATTTGGTAGCACAAAAAAGTGACTATAGTCAATCATAATTTAATTGTACATTACAATAACTAAAAGAGCATACTTGGATTGTTTGTAGCATAAAGGATAAATGCTTGAGGTGATGGATATCTTATTTCCCCTAGTGAAATTATTACATATTATATTCCTGTATCAAAATATTCATACATCCCATAAATATATACCCACAAAAAATTAAAATAATGTTGTTGTTGTTTTTTTTTAAAAGTTGCTTTTGCCTGGGAAAGAAAACCCCAGTGCAAACTGAGTTAAACAGTAGAAGTGTTTATAGCAGAATATATGGAAGGAGAGAGGACGTGCTGACTTTAGGCATAATTCCTCAGGCTTTAATCTCTGTTTCATGGTGATTTTCTTGACTTTGTTCCCCTCCTGGTAATGACATCAGGCTGAAGTCATCAGTTAGATGACTGCCTCAGTACTATTATCATATTCAGACATGACAACGTCCAGAAGGGGGAATAAGTGAGCATTTCTTATTGTTTCCCTTTCTTAGTAGTAGTAAGCCTATTTTCACTTGTACTTGATTAAGCTTCATGTCTCATTGGCGAGAGATACTTCACATGCCATTCCCACTACCTTTAATACCAGAAGGGATGGAATTATAATATTTGGCCTAACATGTCAGGATTTATTATTGGTCAGGACCAATAATAAGATCAATGTCTCCTGAATCATATAGAGAAAGGATGAATATTTTAAGAAATTCAGGGTTCACCTAGAGTTGGGCAGAGGAAGAGAGTAAATTTTGGGTAGATAACAAACAATGTTCTACAAATAAGACAAGAAAAATCAATCTGTGAATGTTATTCCATTCCATTCCACACATCAGTAATGGTGATCCAAATGAGAGGCAATCTTGGGGGTTTTTTTTTGGAGGGGAATATTGGGTTATAGAAGTTCTTTGCTTAACCCCATTATGAGTTAAGCAAAACAGAAAATGCAGAGAGATGAGAGAAAGAGGAGAGTCATGCTGATATCATCTGAGTTCTGAATGCAACCAGACCGAAAGTTAGCTTTAAATCTAGATGTTCAGATAAGTTAAACAACAAATAATCTTTTTTATTTGACTCTGTTTGAATCAGATTTCTGCCATTTGTAACCCGCTCCAACCCAGTTATTTCCAATGCACCCAAGGTTTAAAACAAATTATATTGTCCTTTAGAATGGGTCCCAGTACCTTGACTTTAGAGCTAGTCTTAATGGGAATCGTATTATGGCAAAGTTCCAGTTTTTGCTCTAATGTTGAGAGCCTTGTCATAATTTTCTAGAACTAAAATAGAAATAAGGCGTCTGTACTATTTTTGTATGTTTTTTGTGGGGGTGGCTAAAAGGGAAAATTTACCACAAGTTTAGAAACAGGAGTTGAATTTTCAGACTCAAATGGGGAAAACTGATCCAAGACAAATAACTAAATAAAGGTGAGGCTTAGCAAGACTAACGCTTACATTTTATTACTACATGAGCAAAGGACACAATTGAGAATGAACCAAAAGAAGACATACGTGGAAGGATTCTAAGCCGGAATTCTGATGCTGAACTTCTTATGAATTTGGATGGTGACAGTTTTGAATGTGGACATGCTATTAATGAAACCATTTAAAGCATTTTAGACTAATGGAGCAATAGAGAATTACCAATATAATCCAGACTTGGTTTAAGAAAAATCATTCCACAAAATTGTTTAAGATTAATTACAGTAGGAAGAGACTACAAGTAAGAGAGCCAGTTAGGAGATTTGCATTATGCCAGCGAGGCATGATAAAGGCTGACACACATATTTAATTGATATACCTATGATGCTTTAGGGGTATGTGTGCGCATGTTTGAAGGTGTATAGCTCAGAAAATTTAGCTGGAAGCAGTTGAGATTCTCAAGTTAGCAACTTAAAGTTGACTCCAATATTTTTTTAAAAAGGAGAAAATATAAGGGTAAAATTTATACAATTTATTGTAACGAGGAAAACATTCAAATTATTGCCAGATGATCTGGATTTTACTTCTGTTTCTAGTGATAACTATTGTGATCAAATGCATATGGACAAGAAATAGTTTGTAAATATCCATCAAGCGACCAAATTTTAAAATTCTTAAATTTTATTTTTCCCTGCTTACTATGGGCTTCCAAATGGAGAGTAATCGTTATACTTCCTGCACAGAAAATATAACAGGGAACTCAAATATTATGGCCCAACCAATTTCCATCTAGAGTGGAACAGCAGAGCAATTAGAGCCACTTAATGTTACAGTGGCAACTACAACTATTCAAAAACTTTCAGTGTACTAAGAATAAATGCTGCTAAAATAAAAATACTTAAAAGAAAAATATGTCATTAAATGAGTTCATTGCTACTACCATATTAATTTACATCTGTCAAATCTACAATCAGATGTATTCTCCGGAAGCCAAATGTAATGTGACTCCATGGAGACTGTTATTTTTAAAAATATTTATTGTTTTTCTTTTTGTTCACATGTGAAATGAATAAAATAGCAAAATGCAACCCTGCCAAAATTAATCGAATAAAAACATGAGGAATGTGCCTTTTCCTGGCTTCTCATAAACTAAAAGCTGCCATGTGATCTTTAGAAACTTAGATATAATCAAATATGTGATAGGAAGTAGAAAGACTTCTCCAGCATAAACTGGAAAGCCTTAATGACAGTAAAGAAATAGAGCATAATGAAAAGTTATGAAGAAAGCAGAAACAAAAATATAAGCCAAGGGTCAAAGCACTCCATCAATGTCTTGTGCATTAAATGGAGGATACTTGTGTAATCTGTTCCATTTAATTTATTAAAATATTACTATTGTCTTCTTCAGAATGGTCATGCTTATTCTAATGAAGTTTTTACTGCTCACACGAATAAAAATTCTTTTTAGAATTGCTTCCAATGCCTTCACCACATCCTTTTGAATGTCTACAGAAAAGGTCAATGATGTAAATATCTCATTCAAAGGGAAGGATGATCAGAATAGTCAAAAGGCAAAAGTCAAATATATACTGTCTATAACACATACAATATAAATATAAAGACATAGAGTGAAAGTAAAATGATGGAAAAATTATACTATGCAGCCGTAGCATAACAAAGCTGGTACAGTTAAATTAATACACAGCAAAATAAATTTCCAGACAAAGAATATTGTAGAAGACAAATGGGAACTTTACATAACGATAAAAGTAACATTTCGCAAGAAATACATGGCAATTCTCAATATACAAGCACCTAATAAATAGGTGTTAAAGCTCAAGAAGCAAAACTGATATAGCCAACAGGGAAAATAGACACATTTGTGGAATCAGAGATTAAACATCCGTTTCTTGGTATTGATAAGCAGACAAAAAAGTGGTGAGGATGTTGCAGATGTTACAACACTATCAATCAGCTGGACCTCATTGGCATTTATAGAGCATTAAACCCTCGACTATTGAATACACTTGATTTTCAAAAGAAAGACTTTATATAGCTACTTCACCAAGACTGACCACATGCCAGGTCATAAAAAAGTCTCAATAAATTTCAAAAATAAATAACATTTTACAAAGTACATTTTCTGACCACAACACAATTAAACCAATACCAATAAGATACTAATCCAAAAATCCCCAAATATTTAAAAATTAACTCATTTATTTTAAAATAACCTGTGGATCTAGAAAAAAAATCAAATTAGAAAACATGTTAACTGAATGACAACAAAAAGCCAACAAATCAAAATACGGTGGGTAAAGCTCAAGCAATACTTGGAGGAAAATATATAACTTGAAAGGTCTGTATTAGAAGAAAAGAAAGATATAAAATCAGTGATCTAAGTTTTCCTCATATGAAGTTAGAAAAAGAACAACCTACATCCAAAACAAGTAGAATTCAGGAAATAATAAAAGATAAAAGCGTTTATCAATAAAATAAAAAAAAAACAGTAGATAAGATTAACAAAGCCAAATGTTGACTCTTGGAAAATATTTATAATATAGGTAAGTGCCTAGAAAAGTTATTTTACAAAAATCATGAATAACCCATGTCAAGCATGAAAGGACCTCACTACAGACATTAAAGGTTAATAAGGGAGTTTTATAAACAACTCTATGCCAGTAAGTGCAACAAAGCAGATGAAATAAATATATTTCTTGAAAAACATAGTTTACCAAAACATTCAAGATTTCCCTCAATATTACCTCAGGTTAATATTCATCTTTAATGTAAGATTTGATTGTTACCCAAAGCACATCAGAGGAATCAGGATAATTATTATTAATACTGATATTTTATCTCAAAATAGTATGATGCTTATTAAATAAAAATACTGAATTTCTTATGAAACTCATTATGTGATTTCTAATTGAAACAGATGGTTTTGGTAATATTTAAACAATAGTATCAATGAAAAAAGCACAGCATTTCAATGTGATTAGTTTAAGGACCATGACTTTTTAAATATGTTTTAATCATAATTACTCATAATTTTATAATCATGAAACATGCACCATTTATTTCTATTTTTGCACTGAAAGTTCAGCTTTAACATACAAACATTCTCTGCGGAATTGTTAAAATAAATTATTTCCTTTTGTCCTGAAACCTCCTTAAACTTCTGCTCTTCCCTTGTATCATCAGGCTTGGGGAATTAGTGATAACACACTCATTCACTGGTACAAAAGATGCACATTCATGGATGGCAGATGTGTTTTTCTTTGCTATCCATCCCAGTAATTTAAACAAATAGAATGCACTTATGGAGTGTGCAGTCTTCATCATTTGTCAATGGTAAATACAATCCGATATTCCACACCCTTTGCTTAACTGCTTGGTATGTGTAGGTATTTGAGTTTGAAATAAGTTTCTTTCCATACCATTGCACTGAAACTGATCATTCAAGTATCACTAATCAGCACCTATCTAAAAAAACAGAATTTACATAGTCTTTATACTCAAGCATGTGTCTACAACATTGAGCACTCTTTGACCATTCCTATCCTTTTGAAATAGTCTGGTGTGTGCCTGTGTATACACATGTGTTATCCAATAAAAATCTCTTGGTTTGCCTTTACTCTCGCTCTGTTGCCCAGGCTGGAGTGCAGTGGCACAATCTTGGCTCACTGAAACCTCCACCTCCTGGGTTCAGGCGATCTTCATGTCTCAGCCTCCCAAGTAGGTGGTACTACAGGCACACATCACCATGATAAGCTAATTGTTGTGTTTTTAGTAGTGGCGGGGTTTCACCATGTTAGCCAGGATGATCTTGAACTCCTGGCCTCAAGTGGTCTAGCCGCCTGGGCCTCCCAAAATGCTGGGATTACAGGCATGAGCCACTGCGCCCAGCCAGCCTTTTGTATTAGTTTTCTAGGGATTCTGTAGCAAAATACAAAAGCTGGGTGGCTTGAAACAAGAGAAATTTGTCTACGGTTCTGAAGGCTAGAGGTACAAAGGCAAGGTGTTGGCAGAGCCATGCTCTCTCTGATGACTCCAGGGGCGAATTCTTCCTTGACCCTTGTAGCTTCTGGTATTTGCTGGCAACCCTTAGAATTCTTTAGTTTGTAGATGTCTCATGTCCAGTCAAATGGTCATCTTTAAATTGTTTCCCTCTCTGTGTGTCTGTGTTTAAATTTCCCCTTTGATGAGGACATCAGTCATATTGGATCAAAACCTACCCTAATAACCTCATCTAAACCTAGTTTGATCTGCAAAAACCATATTTCCAAAAAAGGTCACACTCTTAGCTACTAGGGGTTAGGACTTTAACCTATCTTTTTATGGGACACAATTCAATCCATAATATCATCTGTCTTTTTGCTACTGCTTTGTTCTGTTCCTTTTTTCTTCTTCGAATCCACGTAGGAATTCTCAAAGTGTTGGTCCTTGGCCCTCTGTGCTGATTTTCTATACTCTTTGTCCTGACAATAGCATGATTTCAAATATTTCCTCTGTGCTAACACTTCCTAAATCTCCACTTCCAGACCGTCTTTTGAGCTTCAGTCTTACATTTCAAGTTGCTTGCTAGAACTTTCCACCTGGATACCCCAGGAATCACAAACCCAATATGTCCTCAGTCTAAACACAAACTGTTCCTTCTATTACTATTATAAATTTGAAATCATATAGGTAAAATAGGAAGAAACTCTCTTCCTTTATACTCCACATCTGGAGAGTTACTCAGGACTTCAGATTTAACTTCTGTATAACTAAGACTTGCTATGAGCTTGGGTTCAGGAGTAACATTATCTGGGTTAAAATCCTGGCTCAGACAATTGCTAAATGTGACCTGGTGCATTGTGATTCTTAAGTGCAAAATAAGGATAATATTATATATTTAATAGGGTTGTCTTGTGGAAACAATAAAATAATACATTAGTGCCCCTACAGAAGTGCCTGCAACAGTAAATAATTATTGCAGCTGTAATAATTGTTAATAGTAAGAAAAAGTACTATATGTCACTTTATCTCTGTTCCCACTTCTTTTATTCTGTTTTCAGACTTCATTGTTATTCACCCGCAATTTATAGCTAACTTGTCTCCTTACCTCCAATCTCTCCACATTCTAATCCAGTCTGCAGACGTCTTCCAGATTAATCACCCTGTACCATGGCTCTGTTCGTTCCCCAGGGCACAATCCTTCACTGACTCCCCATTGTCTACGAAATAAAAGTAAAACTTTTTAGATTGAAATAAAAGGCCCTCTGGTCCCAAATCTGCTCTCCAACCTCATTTTCTACCACTCCCTTCATATATCAAATACTTCAACCAAACGGAGCTCTTTGACATTCTCCATACATGCTGCATATTTTGACACCTGTGTGCTCCTATTTATGTAGCTCCCCTGCCTCAAACCCAATCTTGCTCAAATCCCAACCAGCCTTGCCGGCCCAGTTGAAATGCTGTCTGCTAGAAAAAGCGTTCCTTAATCATCTCAGCTAGAAGTAATCTTGCTCTATTTTAAAACTGAGTAGAGTCTCTCATTTACACATTCACCTTCCAAATACTTACTGAATGCAAATTATGTATCAAAATTATATATCAAGCACTAAAGTAGGGACTGGGAAACAGTAGTAAAGAAAATGGACATGGCCCTTGTCTTCATGGAGCTTGTGATCAGAGAGACATATATTAAATGAGTTAATTTAGAAGTGAGAATATAATTTTAATCTGTGATATCTACCATGAAGTACCAATTTTATTATAGTAATTCACTGATGTATCTTATTTCTCCATACATGACAGCTGAATATTAGAACTATCTTTTGATCCTTTCTACTTAACAAAATATTTTGTTTGTCAGAATTTAAATCGCTGTTATTATCGGTATGCTAATTTTTGGTGCATTTTATTGACTGTAAATAGAGGTACAAAAGGGGGTCAGGTTGGAATCCTCTAGTCAATAAGAGAATAATGTCAAAAATTCTCCTATGAGTCATTTTTATTCTATAAAAAATATTTTTTAGAATAAAAGAGAACAAAATTGCCAAATCAGCATATTGAAAAAGTTCTGGCAACATTTATGTAACTTGGCTCATATTATTTAAATTGTTTGCGTCATAATTTGCTCATTTGTAGAATGAGGGGCATCACATGGTTCAGTGGTCTTTCAAAAGTATGATTAAATGAAGTGGTCCATCTAACAGTACTATGAAATCTCTAAATAAAATCTTTAAATGTTATTTTTGAAATTTTTACATTGGTTTTAGAAATAATAAGTTGAGAAGCTGCCTCTGGAATGTATGTCATGAGCTAACTTGATAGTATAATGGAGTGATCAATCTAAATATTTTATTACAGATAAAAAAGGTGTAGGAATAGTCAGATCTCGAGATTACAAGTGGCAGCACTCAGCTCAAACTGGTTTAAGTCTTTCAAAACAAGGGGTGGGGTGAGGCCAGCATTCAGGTTATCCCCTCTTCTCTGTTTTCTACTAGACATATAGGGAGATTTGGCTTTTCTTTTCTTTTTTCTCTTAGGGGTGTGTAATTTCCAGGGAAATGCATTAACAATACTGGCATGGGTCTCATAATTGCACCTTTAACTAAGAGATGGCGCACTATGATTATCTAGGCTGAGTTCCCATGCCTATCTCTGTGCTAACAACTCTGTCGAAATAAAATAATTGGATTGGTGAGGAACAGCTCTCCAAATAGAAGCAGAGGATCTATTCTAGAATGAGGGGTGGAAAACTGTGCTGTCAAAGCCAATAGACATCTATAACATTGACTCATTTTCCATTTCATCTTCATATATCAAATACTTCAACCTAAGTAGACTATTTGACATTATTCATACACACTGCATGTTTCAGCATCTGTGAGCTTTTATTTGTGTTATTACCCTTCGAACATAGTTAAGTTCTGCCCTCAAGCATGTTGAATTTCTTACCTAACAATTAATAAGGAGTGACTACCACTTTTAGTTAGAATGTAGAAAGTTTCAAGATATGGTCAAACTTGCATTAACAATGATAATTATCCAGATGTGCTAATAAGTCATAGCATTTTAGAAGCCCATCTCAGAGCAGAGAATGCTAAGAAGTGTAAATGAACTAAAACACAAACAATAACAAATTATTCTTAAAAGGCAAAGACTCACAACTGAAAGAGATACCCCATGAAGAGAGCTGGCCTTCTTGAAGTGTGAGACAGTGACTAATGAAAGCTCAGGCAAGGCATCAGAGCTAAGAGGAAGCCTCTTAAGACCACCAGGTTCTCACTGAATGTGAGGCAGTGGCTTCCAAAGACTGGGGATGGGCAAGCCAACTGAGAGACATCCCACTGAGGTACCCTGGGTCTTCATCAAGGGTAATCCCAAGGTCTTCCTTGGCAGCAAGAACCAGGGTAAACAGTAGTCTTTCCAGGCACAGAATGCTGAGTGTGGCCCTGGAAGAAAAGGGTATTCACTTTCCAGTGAGCCTCAAAACATTTCGAATGAATAGTGGACTGAAATGTATTTAAAGCCGCAACAAAGCCTACACCGAGTTCCATTAAAGTTTAGATTGATTCAGACCCCCCAACACTATGGCCTGACAGAGGAGACATGCCGTCTTCTAAGGGTAAATATTAATGAAGCTTTAGAGAGAGAGAGAGAGAGAGCATAGCATAGAAACCAAAAATTATGAGGCAAGTGAAGAAACAAGAAAATGTGACTGATGGTCAAAAGAGGAAACCATCAATAGAAGCAGACCCAGAAGTGGCCCAGCTATTGGGCTTATCACACAACAATTTTACAGTAACTATGATAAATATATTGAAGGATCTAGTGATGATAAATATGTTAAAGGATTTAGTGGAAAAGATGAACAATGTGTACTAGCAAATGGAAATGTCAGCAGAGAGACCAAAACTGTATTAATAAAATGCTAGAAATGTGAAATGAAATGTGGAAAATGAAAAAATTTTTGATAGACTTACACAACAGACTGGACTGAGAATAAAAACAGATTTAGTGAACTAGTAGACAGATTAATATAAACTTCCAAACTGAAAGCACATATAAACACCGTATTAGTTTGCTAGGTCTACTGTAACAAAGTACCCCAGATGTGGTGATTTGGAAATCAGAAATTAATTTATTGCAATTCTGGAAACGAGAAGCCTGAGAACAAGGTGTCAGCAGGGTTGGCTTACTTTGAGGACTCTCTCCTTGGCTTGCAGATGGCTGTCTTCTCTCTGACTCTTCACATGATCTTCCTCCTGTACATGTCTGCATCCAAATTTCCTCTTATAAGGACACCAATTGTATTGGATAAGGGCCCTCCCCAATGACCTAGTTTTTACTTAATTACCTCTTTAAAGACACCATCTCCAAATACAGTCACCTCAGAAGGTACTGAAAGTTAGGAGTTCAACATATAAATTTTTGTTGAACACAATTCAGCTTAGACACATGGAAAAATATCAACAGTCTGATATGCATGTAATTGGAATCTTAGAAGTAGAGACAGACAGTGGTATATAAGAAATATTTGAGGAAATAATGGGAGAAAATTTTCCGAGATTCATGAAAGACATCTGCATTAGGCCATTCTTGTATTGCTGTAAAGGAATACATGAGACTGGGTAATTTATAAAGAAAAGAGGTTGGATTGGCTCATGGTTCTGCAGACTGTACAAGCATGACACTGGCATCTGCTTGGCTTCTGGTGAAGGCCTCAGGAACCTTACAGTCATGGTAGGAGGCAAAGGGGGAGCAGGTGCATCACATGGGGTGAGGACAGGAGTGGAGTTCGGGTGGGGGTGTCATGTACTGCTGAACAAACAGATCTCAATAAGAACTCACTCACTCTTGGGAGGACAGCACCACACAGATTGCACTAAACTGTTTATGAGAAATCTTCCCTCATGATCCAAACATCTCCCACCAGGTCTCACTTCCAACACTGTAGGTTACATCTCAACATGAGATTTGGAGGGGTATCTAAATTACATCAACGTCCGAGTTCAGAGAATCCCCATGCTGGATAAGTCCACCCAGACATGTCACTGTAAAATGACTAAAAACTAAAGACAAAGAAGTGATTTCCAAAAAAGTATCTATAAAGCGGAGGTGGGGGTGGGTGATGTGTTTCATCAGGGAGAACACTTGGAAAAGTGACACATGATGCCTACCTTCTTATCAGAAACAATGAAGACAGTGAATCAGTATCATTAAAAGGCTGAATGGGGAGGGGGGGAGCTGTCAATTTAGAATCCCCAATTCGGCAAAATTATCCTTCAGAAATGAAGCTGGAATAAAACATTTCAGACAAAAGATGGGAGAATTTGTCTCAAGAAAGCTGCACCACAAGAATTGTTAAAATAAATTCTTCAGGCCGAAATGAATTAATGGCAAATGGGACCCAGGTCTGCAGAAGTCAATGAAGAACACCAGGAATAGTAAATATGGGGTAGGCTTAAGAGATTTCTAATTATTTAATGTAATAATGATAATATGTTGTGGGTTTATACTCCATGTAGAAATAAGCAAACAAAAAGCAAAGTCATCTAACATCAAGGTTAATGCTTTCAATACTAACCATCCTAGTTTCTATAAGGAAGATTTTATTGCAAACTACTGAGCATATATCTAGAGAAGATTTAGCCTTCAAAATTAGTCAAAAAGAAAAAAGGCATTCATCGACCATGTCTTTATTTCCTTCTTTTAAAATGTCTCTCCCATTTTCTTCTCTCTTATTTTTCCTTAAGCTGCACATATTGTATATATATATAACCATATAGAATATTAGATTGCATATGTAAATAGACACATATAGTCTATGAGCAGATACCAACCAATACTTTAGAAAATTCCCTGTTCAATAAGAATTTTGGGGAAAAAAGTATGAAAGCAACATCAACACCAGCTTGAGAGCAGAATTTGTGCACGTGCAATTTGCTATAGAAGTCTTCTGTGGAAGCACAAAACTTCTTTGAATCCATTATCTCTCCCTGAGCCATGGGCTTTGCCTTGCCTTGGTGCAACAGAGGCCTCATCATCCTTCCTCTTACACTGGGCACTGATTATCAAACATCCTCTGTTGTGCTGCTTAAACTACCATCCAATTCCCCTGCAGTCAATCTCAAGGAAAACTGAAAGGCTATGTTAAAAGAGCACCAACCTTCAAGGTTGCATGTGGAAAATATTCATTTTCGCACTCTGTGATTGAAGTCAGAGATGTCTTACTGTCAGAATTCTCAAATGTCACTCCTTCTATGAGAGCATAGAGGCCACAGGAAGTGTGTGAAACTTTCCTTTTAAAAGAACTCCAAGTGAATACTTAGTGGCAACAGAAGGTGCCAGGTTGAAAAATGAAAGCAACAGGGCCTTGTGAAAAAACTGAGCTCTAGGATCTCAGCTGGGATGGTGCTAATAGTGATGACATCACTGCATAATGTGGCATTAATTTCCTGATTCCCATTTCTAAATTGGAGGGTAAAATGATGACCTGGCTCAGGGGTCAAATGTTGAAAGACTTGATCAGCTAAGCACTATGAATTAGAGATGGTAACTGGCGCTGGTACCCGGGAGATTTGGCTTCCTGTCTCAGTTCTTTCATAATCTGTCTCTATGCCAGTAGGTATTCTACATCTCTGAGGTGCCATTCCCTTGTTGCAAAATGAGGGGTTGGAATTGATGAGGTCTGAGATTCTTTTCAAGGCTGAAATTTTATGAGTGAATGTTCTGAAGTCTCTTCGAGTAGAGTTAGTTTTCCATAGGAAGTTTTAAACTTCAATCTCTACTTCAAGCAAAAAAAAAAATGACTTATGGTCAAAATTAACCTTGAAAATTCCAGGCTGCACACTAATTTACCATCTATTATTTTTATTTAATTTCAGCACAGCCAGGTTTTTCTTCAGTGTCTATGAGAATACAAGTTAGGACAGTTGACTTGTGTTTAAGGACCTTATTGTGTGGAAAATGCTAATCTTTATGTATTTAGTCCCCAGATATCATTTTTTGTGTCTAATTTGTGACTTTGGAGTATAAAAGTAATTATTCAGGGGTTTACTTCATTTAAGTCAATATGAAATGCGCTAATAACAAATATGTAAGCCTAGTTCTACCATAAGCTTTTCAATTCAGCATATAAAAGTTATTATTCTATTTATAAGTACAACAAATTTTAGTAATTATCTTTAAGGAAGCGTTTGATTACTGTTTGATCCCACTTACAAATTTAGTTAATTAAACAACTTCAAACTTTTAAATTGCATGTATAAATTTAATATACTGTATTTGATTTCCTTTTAATTACTTCAATTGTTGGATGAATCTTAACAAGAAATTAAGTAATGCTTATAGGTTTTATAAATATAACTTTGTATAAATCAAATAAAAATTTGATTATTTTTAAGTTCTGCTCTACATTCCAATACTTCATGGTAAGATATCAATTTTAAACACACATCCAAATTTATTCCTCAATTTTACATTTTAAAGTGGAACTGAAAGACTCTCTAGTTATTAGGTCAAAATCTTGCATGTATTATAAATATAAGGAAAAACACTGTTATCTTAACACAGAACTATTCCTATTTTAGTTTTTTCTTTTAACGATTTTCTATATTTTATTGTAAATGAATATGCCTGAGGTTAAAAATAATACCCATTAAGAAGTTGGTTATGTTACCTCATGCAATTTAGGGGCATATCTCCTCAGCCAGTTGAAATCAAATGAGTAAAAATATACTAGGCAATAGAGATATCTCGATGTGCAGACATACATCCAGATGAGCAAATATCCGTGAAGTTGTGCAGATATCTAGATGTGCATTCCATCCATCATCCCAATTGCTGAGCTGAGCCCCTTCCCACAGTCATCTGTCTTCAACTCTACAACTTAGAAGAAAAGATACTCACTGACTCCACTTTCTTCAGTTTGAGACAGTACTACCTAATTAATCTAATCATCTAAAAAATCAGCTATTCTACCCAGGCTACTACATTATTTGATTAAATTTGCACCCTTATGACTCTTAAGATGTTTAAATATTTTTCTGTATAGTTCCAAAAATACATCTGGAACGATGGAATCTTGGATTTTTTTTTTTTTTTTTTTTTTTTTTTTAGATGGAGTCTCGCTCTGTCGCCCAGGCTAGAGTGCACTGGTGTGATCTTGGCTCACTGCAAGCTCTGCCTCCCAGGTTCACACCATTCTCCTGCCTCAGCCTCCCGAGTAGCTGGGACTACAGGTGCCCACCACCACGCCCGACTAATTTTTTGTGTTTTTAGTAGAGACAGGGTTTCACCATGTTAGCCAGGATGGTCTCGATCTCCTGACCTCATGATCCGCCTGCCTTGGCCTCCCAAAGTGCTGGGATTACAGGCGTGAGCCACCATGCCCGGCTGGAATCTTGGATCTTTAAGAAATATTTTTCCTCGCTGTTCGGACCATATAACTTGGAAAGATACTTCAATAATTCCTGACTGATTCTGTGGGACACATATTTTGGCAGTCTTGCCAAACACAGAGAGGACATTCTCACTATGAGAGCTCTGTTTTAGACCGACCAAGGGAACATCCAATTCATATCATAATTACCCTAGGGACTGGGATGTACACCTACTGAAGGGATGGAAAACAAAGTCACCTGTTTTAGTTATTCTTTATTATCTCTCTTTCTCTCCCTACCTCCCTTATCTAAAAGCACATGAAGTTGAATCCTCATAAGATAAATGCACTTGTGATGCAGTTCCTTGATATTTTCTTATACATGATGCTGTAGTTCCTAATGCTGTTCTAAGAACTGTAGTGCTTTAGAGAAAGACGTGTGCCCAGGCTTTTTCTCCAGAGGTTCAGCTTTACAGTATCTTAATTTGACCAACTAATCTATGTTTGTTTGTTTGTTTTTTAATGATGTAAGTAAGAGCAATTCAAATAGAAGTTTAGAGTCACTAGCCAGGAGCCAGAAATTCTTATACTGGTGTTTTGCAAATATCTAACTATATGACACTGCAATTTGCTTGACCTCTCTGGGCATAACATAGTCATAGTAGACTTGAGGAAACTGAGAAGAAAGTGTCGTTATGATCTGCGCTCAATATCTTCTCCCAGTGTCTAAACTCCAAGCTGATTGTAAGCAAGTGAATTAGGAAGATATCTCAGAGAGGAAATAAAAGCAAGGGATTGAATTGAAAAGATATGGAAAGGTTAAGAAGAGTAAAAGAAGTTTAATGAGAGCAAAGAGCAGAGGGAGGTTGTGAGGAAGTTGATATGACTCCAGGGCCAAAAATGACACCTCCCTCCAGGAGTCAAGAGGACGAGAGGGGGACTCCGTAGTCATCTAGTATGTCTATTCCAACACGAACCCAAGAACTGGGGAAACAATGCCAGGGTGGTCTGTGTCCCCACTAGGTTCACTGCAAGATGGAAACAGGCCAAGACACCATTAATCTTCTAGCCTCTCCTCTGATTGGTGACCACAGCATTTGGGGTCCTCACAGATTAACATCAACTCAGCACCCATATCTAGTGATTCCCTGAAGATCTGAGCTCCCCCTTCCCCGGTACACAGTTACCTGGTCAAGTAGACATAGGCTGCTTTACAGAAGGTCTATGGGAATATTTTCAGGGTATACCATGGCTGAGTCACTTTTTACAAAAACCTAGGCTCTCTTTATCCTAAGAGATTCCCAATTCAGCTAATTGGTTCAGATCTAGGAATTAGGGAAGAGGCCGTTCTTCTCCATTATAGTGATTCCAGTAAGGTCTCTGTCTTCCAGACCTAGATTTTTGGTGTACATCCCTCAGTATCTGTGGGGCTTTGGTTCCAGGATCCCCCACAGATACCAAAATCCTCAGATACTCAAGCCCGTTACGCAAATTGGTGTAGTATTTGCATATAGCCTCTGCACATCCTCCCACATGTCTTAAACGATCTCTAGATTGCTTAGAATACCTAATATTGTGTAAATGATATATAAATTGTTGTTATACTGTATTCTTAAAATTTGTATTATATTTTATTGTTTTTTCAAATATTTTTGATCTGCAGCTGGTTGAATCTATGGATATAGAACTTACAATTATAGAGAGCCACCTGTACAGACATCAATACAATCATTGGTTAACTGACTAATTCAGGGTTAGCAAATGCTTTTCTGTAATAGGCTAGACAGTAATTATCTTAGACATTTCAGACTATATGATCTCAGTTGCAAGTGTAGTGTTAAAACAGTCATAGAAAGCACACATATGAAAGGGCAAGACAATATTCCAACAAAACTTGATTTATAAGATAGAGAGCATGTTGGATTTGGTCCTTGGGCCATAGATTTCCAATCTCTTACCTCATTTTATCTGAAGGACCTTTGATCAATTAGCCAATACCAAGAATGCCTTCCTGACAAAACATTCTAACAAACACTCCAGGCCTGATGCCCATTATTGTGACTACATCCTCCTTGTCATTGAACCTCTGTCTCTTCCTTCTTACCACTGAAATCAGGCAGCCCCTTTCAATGATGTCGTTTTCCATAATAGTCTCCTGCAGAGGAGAGCCACCATGAAGCTAGTCAAGGATCCTAGTTTTCCTGTCATTCAGGCTTTCTCAGTGCCACAGGGAATGAAGAATTGTCTAGACACTACCAGGGAACATGGAAGCAGGTGAGTAGCACATGATAAATATACTGCAGTATTCTTATCTTCTACATCCTTGGATTTCCTTTTAAAAATTATTCCAGGGAAGTTCTGTCATCACAAACTCATTGAATACCTATCACTATTGAGTCAATGTTTTAATCAACCAAAGAAGCTGTGAGAGCCACTTCTGATCCATTATTTTGTCCTCTTTGGCATAAAAGATTATGTAACAGAGCCAGGCGCATTGCCTTGCATCTGTTAATCCCAGGTCCTTGGGAGGCTGAGGCCAGAGAATTGCTTGAGCTTCAGAGTTCGAGACCAGCCTGGGTAACATAATAATAACGCTCAATCTCTAAAAACAAAACCAAACAGATCATATAATTAGTTCCAGATTTCTTTGTTTATAACAACCTTGTCATCCTTTCCTACATATAATATGCAGGGTTTTGCTAATATAAATTATCGGAGTCTTCAGTAGAATTCATTCAGTATATAGGCTGTCTTCTTCTAGGTCAAACTTTGCTTTTACATTCCTGGACCTACGGGGATCTAACTCTGGCTCTGGGCATGAAGGCAATGAGTTGGAATGAGTGTATATCTTGAAAATAACTGACATCTTCTTGCAAAGTAACTGCTTCAGTTGAGCTCATTATAGTTTCTCAAAGCAAAGGAATACTAGTTTCTTCTTCCTTTAAAAACAAGGGCTAGTTCCTTTGGAAAAGAAGGCTCAGAGGGATTAGGATTTTCAAAGCTTTTAGATTAATCTGTACCCACTTGCAAACCTTCATTCCAATTTTCAGATTTCTAGTCCATATTAACCAATGCCCTGGTGCTTACATAAGAGACATGCTGAAGCTATGAAAGCAACTTATATTGCAGTTCTGCAACTCATGGGATCAAATCTGGGGTCTGATTTTCAGTGGCACAGTTCTGTGACCTCATGAGATACTCTATTGGGGCCATCACAGAACCTCTCCATCCATATTTTATGGTGAGAATGTAAAGTCCAGAGACTGTCCCTTTCTGTCAGTAAGTTCTCTATTGTAGTCAGAAGCTACTCATCACCCCTCAGTCCTTGTAAACATGTTCACCATGAGGCTGGACGTGGTGGCTCACGCTTGTAATCCCAGCACTTTGGGAGGCCGAGGCAGGCGGATCACGAGGTCAGGAGATCGAGACCACGGTGAAACCCCGTCTCTACTAAAAATACAAAAAATTAGCCGCCTGTAGTCCCAGCTACTCAGAGAGGCTGAGGCAGGAGAATGGCGTGAACCCGGGAGGCGGAGCTTGCAGTGAGCCGAGATCGCACCACTGCACTCCAGCCTGGGCGACAGAGTGAGACTCCATCTCAAAAAAAAAAAAAAAAAAAAAACAACAACAAAAAAAACATGTTCACCATGAAACAGTCACTTGGCAACCTCAAGTTTCGCCATTAATAGGTACATCATCTCAGGCAATGTCAGGGAATAATTTTAGTTACTCTTTTGCCACTGCATGACATGTACTAGTTTTCCATTTTCTATTGACAGTGGGATTACAACTATATTTAGGCCCGAGCAGATTACATAACCAATTCCAGGTGTATTTGTTTCTGGGGACACTCACTGATAATGCTGAATCAGTGAGTTTCCAACAAGGAAAACAGAAGCCTTTCAAGGTATTACAGGAAGAAAGAGGTTTAACACAAGGAACTCTACATGAGGAATTGGAGAAGCAACAGAGAGAAGAAAAAGGGCTGGAGGAAGAAAGGGACAGATTGCTAATACATGAAGTTCAAGGAGCTGCCCCGTGTCTGGCTGGAGCCTAGAAGCCTGCTGCTGACATGCTGGAGCAGCTGCTGATAGAGCTATACTTTTGCTGCTAAGGGAGCCTGCACTCCATGACGTTGCTGAACTTGCCACCTATGTTGCTGCCTGTGGTCACAATCCTCTGCTGTCTGCTCCTGCTGTTGCTTCCAGAGGTGCTAAAACAAGAAGTAAAAAGGCCTCCCTTTTGCTTTGGTTTTTTAATCTCCAAGTGATACCTCCCATTGGCAGACCCTAACAGGAAACCAGTTGGTAGGGAGCTGGAAAAGAGTTTTCAGGCTTCTAGCCCCAAGGATAAAAAGGATACTATTAAAGGGTAGGTGAGAAGCCAAGAGCAGACAATATCTAGGATTAAAAGTAGTCTTCAGAAGTTGTATGGACTATATCCAGCTGCCTAAGATGCTACGACAGCCTGTACTGTTTTATATGCATAACTATTGCTGGATTCTGTTGTCCCAACATTTTTGCTTTCCACATGACATTACCAGTGATTTTTGTTTTATATGTGGAAACTAAACCTTTGGCATTTCTTTTTTGTGGTAACTGAAGCAATGAACTCATTATACATACTCTAGTTGGCTTTGTGGAATTCATTTTCCTGTTGTAACCAATCGCTACAAATCTTCAAATGACAGACTTCTTTACCAGTTCAATCCCCTGAGTCATTTATTATAGCTGCAAATGAATAAATTGCTTGGGGCCCAATTCTGCTGGTGATATGTGAAAGAGTTAGACTACTGAATGTAAATCCCTTGCATACTGACTTAAAAAAAATGGATCCTGTTTCTCTTTAGCCCTTTGTACTGTTAATCAAAGCTAATTAAAATGCAGTAGATTTTTAAAAAACATAGCACCAAATTGGTCTTTTGTAATGGAGAATATGTAGCTGTCTATACAGGAATTAAGTGTGTGTGGTCCAAAAATATAATCTTACACCGTTCGGATATTCTCACTTCAGCCTGAATTTATTAGCTGCCTAATATATACAAGTAAGTTTTATATTTTCTAGAGGATTTTAAGAATTGCAGAGCGTATTTTCTGACCCCAGAAGCCTATAATTAATTTGGGAAGGCAAAAATGTACCAAAGTGGTCATAATAAAATATAAAAATAGCTAGGATTTCCTAATACCAGAGGAGGTCCTCAAACGCCAGTGGGACCTTGACAATGGCCAGTGTCTAGGCTCTTGAAAACATCTCAAGAAGGAATCCAAGGATGAGTCAGAAAATTGTGAAAGTATGGAGATTTACTGCAAAGAGAAAAGTATACAAGAAAAGCGAATGTGGGTATACTCAAAAGAATGAATCACATGATGGAGTTCAGAGCTGCTACCTTTATGGGTTTCTTTAATTAAGGGGTGGAATATTCATGAATATAGGAGAAAGGTGATGATTTCTCAGAACTGTGGTACTACCCATTTTTACACCAAATATGGATGTTTCCAGAAGTGTTATGGTGGGTGTGTGATTTAGTATGTTAACGAGCCTATAATGAGGTCTTAAGTGACACTTAGGTGAAATCCAGTGCCATGTTGGGTCCAGTGGGTCTTAGCCAGCTTGGTCCACGTCCTGTTTTTCTGGGTCTTGTCAGCCCCTAGCCTCTGCAACTATTTCAATAGTTTCTTTATGTTAGGCATGTGAAACTGCTGCCTGGAATTGTAGTAACTTCGTGAGAACTTAATGTATTACCACCATTCAACACTTGCCCCTCCACCAAACCCCACTTCAGTAGCTCTGACCCCTTGAATCCCTGAGATTATATTGCACAGAGAGAAACCTATGTGACGCATAAAATCTTAGGATATTTCATTGGATACATGTTGTGCTTCCTCTGGTCCTACTAAAAAATATGATCTTTCTCTTAAATTTATATGTAAATTACTTTTCTAAAATTATTGTGTTTTCTCTGAATCCTACCTTCAATTCAGGCTCTTCCAGAAAGCACCTTCATGACCCACTGTTTTAGTTTGTTAGGACTGCCATAGCAAAGTGCCAAATACTGGGTGTCTTAACACAGACATTTGTTGTTTTACAGTCTTGGAGGCTAGAAGTCTGAGGCCAAGGCATTAGAAAAAGCATGCCCTCTTTGAAGGCTCTAGGGGAGAATCCTCCCTTGCCTCTTCCAGCTCCTGGTCTTTGCGACAACACTTACCACTTCTTCACTTGTAGATGCATCACTCTAATCACATGAGCTCCTTCTTCCTGTGTCTTCACATGGTATATTAGTCTGTTCCCATGCTACTAATAAAGACATACCCAAGACGGGGTAATTTATACAGGAAACAGGTTTAATGGACTCAGAGTTCCACATGACTGGGAAGGCATCACACTTATGGCAGAAGACAAAGGAAGAGCAAAGACACATCTTACATGGCGGCAGGCAAGAGGGCATGTGCAGGGGAACTCCCCTGTATAAAACCATGAGATCTCTAGAGACTTACTCACTATCATGAGAAAAGCACAGGAAAAAACCCACCCCTGTGATTCAATTACCTCCCACAGGGTCCCTCCCATGACATGTGGGGATTATTACAATTCAAGGTGAGATTTGGGTGGGGACACAGAGCCAAACCATATCACATGGCATTCTCCCTCTTTATAATAATGTCCAAAATGTCTGTCTTTGTCCAAATTTCCCCTTTTTATAAGGACACAGGTCATATTGGCATAGGCCCACCCTCACGACCTAATTTAAATTTGATTACCTCCATAAAACCCTATCTCTCAATAAGGTCACACTGTAAAGTACTGCAGGTTAGGATTTCACATGTCATTTTGGGGAAGACAAGTTCAACCCATAACATTACCTTCCAAAATAAGCATTCAAAACTATAGTATTCTCATGGTCTTTGTCATGTTGATATACTGCACCACCAAAAGAGAAGTCTAGGACACAAAAGGAAGAAGAATCGAGGGAGATTAAATTTTTTTTTCTACTCCTCAAGCTGGATATTCAGCAAAGTTTACCCTGATTCTAATCATTCCCTTTGTAATCACCCTCATTCACAAAGTGATTGTTATTGATATTAAGTAGCAGGAAAGTGAGAAGAAATGGAAGTGAGCCCTCTCTCCCCTCTAGCCTACCCATTATAGCTGTGTTAATTATGAGCAGCCAACTCTCACTTAACAAAAGTATCTACAAAAAGGAGCTCCACCTACTTCTTGTCTCACAATCTCTTCCATAAAGCAATGACAACAAGTAGGAAAGGTGAAGTAAAACAGATTTATAGATGTGAATGTTATTGGTTCATTGAACAAACGTGATTGGTAGGGTACAGCAACTTTAAGTCTCACTTTTGATTTAAATTTGCTCAGGGGATTTACTTTTTCTCTTGCCCTTCTCTGAAAATGTAGTTAGGCACCACAACTTTTCTGCTTATTCTTGGTTAATGAAAAACCCTATGGTCACTTAAAGTTAGTAAACACAGACTTCATTCAGAAATTGGAAGGAACATCCTCTTCTGGTAACACACATGCTAGATTTGACTAAAGTTAAAACTTCCCTTCCCTTTTCCAGAATGAGTATTTCATGGGAGGAAAAAATTATTATCTTACTGATAAATTTAAGAAGTGGTTTTGTGTTCCCTAGTTGGTTCTCCAGAAATTTAAAACTGTATTTTTCTCTTATAAGGTGTTATTGTGAACTCTTTACAGAAACCCTCCTCTGCCCTACCACTGACCTCTCTCACCAGCAGATTCCTTGAAACTGGAAGTCCAGGCTGTCTTTTATTGTATCTTCCTCAACCACTGGAATCAATGTGTGATTCCTACAGCTTTTATTGATGAGCAACACTTCCCATTCTAAACGCCCCTTGTACAATCCTTTTGGACACCCATGGTGGTTCTCATATGCATGGATCCCCTCTCATCTGTAAGACAAATCACATATTATTTACTTCAATACACCAAGAGGGCAGGCTCTTCCATGATCAGTTAGCAACAGCCATTCCCATTTGCCAACCTTTAGATAACTCATGTATAAGTCCAACCCCAATTCTCATAGTCCCTAAGCACAAGGGGCACATATCAAGTTCCCTAAAATGGCCTCATCAAAGCATCTCTTTATTAAGCTCAAAATGAGAGTCACTTCACCCCGTGCCTCTCACTGGTGTGGGTGGGACTCATCAAAGACCAGTCGGTCTCCAAAAACCCAAGTCACAAATACACCTGGCACTTTCTGATCTTTTGAATGGATAAAGGCATTTAGTCTGGTCTCACAGATTCACAAAAGTTTATTTTGGAAAATAAGCATCTTTTTTTAGCACCTCACTTGGGAATCTGCTATTGATTTATAAGCTTTTTGGCTGAAATTTCCTTCTTCATATCCTGCTACATTCCTATACTATATACTGTAGAGACTATACTAAAGGGACTCTATACTATCGAGACTACATCGCTGGGAGAAGGAGATACAAGTATAGTGGCTAAGTAATTCTTGAACTTGTAGGCCAGCATTTTCATTTTCTTTATCATCCACAACTTTCCCGTGTTAATTCATGCTTTACTGCTGACTCAAACGCCTTTCAAACTCTATCCCATCCCTCCCATAAGATACAGGTCTCAGGACCCCCCATGAGATGCAGGTCACAAGAGCCCATGACTGTCTGCATCTGGTTACTACCAATATTTATTGAACATTGATATGTCTTTTAGTGTCAAGAGCACAATGAGGGAGTCATTTCATAAAGGGCAACGAGGGGGGGGTCTCTTCTTTTTCAGCTAAGACTTTTTTCACTCTGTCTTTGGCTGACTCTATTTTCATGATCACGAGAGTTTGGATTCTTTACACCTCTGCATCATATATTTTCTGTGTCTTTAATATGTCTTTTGATCAAGTCAAACAGTATCATGAGTTGGCAGTTGGCGTAATCTTCTCCACTTGCTACAATAAAGGGGTGAATTTTCTATAGAGAATTTTAGAACCAACTAAAAGTTAATCAATTTGTGTTGTATTATTACCATATGTCAATAATTCTAGACAATGCTGTGTGGATTGAATTATGTCCCTGAAGAAGATATGTTGAAATTCTAATTCCCAGTACCACGGAATGTGACATTTGGAAATATGATTATTGCAGATGTAGTTAGTTAAAATGAGGTCATATGGAAGTAGGGTGGGCCCTTCATCCAATATATGTGTTGTTCTTAAAATAAAACAGCTATGTGAAGACACAGAGACATAGGGAGAATGCCATGTGAAAATGGAGGTAGAGATTGCAGCAATACGTCTACATGTCAATGGATTCTAAGTACTGCCGGCTGTTGCTAGAAGCTAGGAGAGAGGCACGAACCAGATTCTTCTTCAGAGCCCTCAGAAAGAATCAGCCCTGCCAATAACACCTGAATTTCAGGTTTCTAGCCTCCAGAACTGTAAGACAATAAATATCTGTTGTTTTAAGCCACGCAGTTTGCCATACTTTGTTACAGCAGTCCCAGAAAACTAATACAAATGACAGTGATAAAATACTCCTCCTTGTCTCTTAAAAATCACCAATTTAGTTGTTACTATAATTAAAAAGTTAGTAAATATTTATAAATTGTGCAGCTAAATATATTTTATTTCTGAACCTAATAAGCTTCCCTAATGCTTTCCCTTCTGATTGAAACTTCACATTGGGTTTGGATAGGAAGGCTAAAGATGGAAGAGAAATTTGACAAGCAGGAAACAGCAAGTAGACCACTGGAAAGTCATGCCTGTCATGTGCTAGTGATGTTTTAAAGAAGTAAATGAGCTGAAGATGCACAGCCTGGCATTTATATTATGATGTCCTGTCCCCACCAACCATAAGAATGGTAAGAATATCTTTAGCTTGTCTTCTCCAGTTTTTGCTCTGCCTTGTCATGCACTTCCGCATGTTAATTTCCATCCCCAGTTCCCCACTTCATAAACTCCTGGATAAAATCAGGTTCTGCTTTAACTTACTACCTTCGTGTCTAAGAATCTATGAACAGTCAGTCTGGACCACCATAGAGCGATGCCAGCATGACTCAAAATGTCACATGAAGTTTTCTGATGCCAGAGAGAATAATTTCCCATGAGTTACTGCAATTTATAAATTACCAGTCTGCAAAATAAAACAAAAACAATTTTAACAATAAAAAAGAACAAAATGTAAATTAAATTTTTTATTTTTCTGGGTTTTCTCTTTTATTCCAGTGGCCACTTTTGACCAGCAAACACCATTTGCCCCATAGTTTTCCCCACATTCAAAATACCTAGAATGGGTATTATGCATTCCCAACCTGTCAGCTTTGGCTGAATTACAGAGTGCTCAATTATGCTCTAATCAAATAGCTGCCCAATGCAGGCCACGTAATGACTTCCTGATTATCTGCCTTTAAATGATGAATGAAATGAATATGTAACATTCTGTTCAAATATAGCATACTTAGCATGCCAAATGACAACTGATTTTGTGCTCCTCTCTGTGAAAAATGTATATTTTATTATAATTCAGTTCAATGGTTGTTCAGTTGCTTGTTTTCTAGTCATCAAGATAAACATTGAATGAGCTATCTAGGAGAACATTAGTCTTCATATTTGCTTTCCAACAGATGCTTAAGGTGTTAACTACTGTTTAGATTATTAGTGTTCCTCTCTTTACATTGTCTCATTGGAAAAAAATAACAAGGTCATATTTTTATGAACAATTCTTATTGGCAATGTTCCACTACATTGGCGGAAAAAACCCTAAAATCAAAAAAAAAAAAAAAAAAAAAAGAGAAGCAGCACACAAATTGCCATGATAATGTATTTAATGTATTGCAAAGAGAACATTAAAATATAAATAAATTATTGTCAAAAGTGCCTTTTACAAAGCAGCAATTTATGATATTAACACTAAAAAAGGGTACATACTTCAAAACTTGATTGTATTGTTTATAACAAGAATAGTATGCATGACTATAATAGTTCATTCTATGAGCTTTTCTTCCACATTTTACTCTCAGTATTACTGATTTTCAAAAACCAACTCAAGAACTTGTATGGGGGAATTCATTGTATGTAATATTTACTTTAAGATAAAACAACTTTTCCCCCTTGAAAGAGAGACAAGACAGGCAAACAAGAAGAGGGAAGGAAAAAAGAACTGTGGAAGGAAAGGAAAAAGCAAGGAAAGCAGAGAGGAAGGGAGGAATTGAAGGAAGGAAGAAAAGGAAGGGAGGAATTTTTTTACCCTTTCTAGCTTATTTTTAATATTGCAAAATTAAATTAATTGGTGCTTAAGCAGTGGTCTTAGAAAAGGTTTTCAGGCCGGGTGGGGTACAGACTTACGCCTGTAATCCCAACACTTTGGGAGGCGGAGGTGGGCAGATCAGCTGAGCACAGGAGTTCGAGACTAGCCTGGCCAACATGGCAAAACCCCGTCTCTAGTCTCTACTAAAAATACAAAGAAAATTACCCAGGCGTGGTGGCATGTGCCTGTAATCCCAGCTACTAGGGAGGCTGAGGCAGGAAAATCACTTGAACCCAGGAGGTGGAGGCTGCAGTGAGTCAAGGTTATGCCACTGCACTCCAGCCTGGGTGACAGAGTGAGACCCCGTCTCAAAAAAAAAAAAAAAAGTTTTCAATAATATGTATCCTGGCTCAGCTTTCAATGAAAGGATGTCTGAGATGGACAAGAGTGCCTCATCTAACATCTTTTGAAATTTTTCCTTAATTGTCCCTTTATGGGAAAAATTCTTAATTAAAACAGAAAAAAATTAAGCATTTTTACATATATTTATTTCAAGATATTAATTGATTTAGCACTCTCCTCAGAATATATTTATTTTCCCTTTCTCTTTATCCTCCCTTTTCCTTCTTCCTACCCTTTGTCTCTCCTCCTTCCTTTTCTCTATCCTTCCTTTTCCCCTCTCCTTTTCTTCTTCCTTCTTTCTTTCTTTTTTTTTTTTTTTTTGAAACAGTGTCTTTCTCTGTCACCCAGGCTGGAGTGTAGTGGCACAATCTCAGCTCACTGCAAACTTCGCCTCCCAGATTCCAGTGATTCTCCTGCCTCAGCCTCTCAGGTAATTGGGATTACAGGCGCCCACCACCATGCTTGGCTAATTTTTGTATTTTTAGTAGAGACGGGGTTTTGCCATGTTGGACAGGCTGGTCTCAAACTCCTGACCTCAGGTGATCCACCCACCTCGGCCTCCCAAATTTCTAGGATTACAGGTGTGAATTACTGCACTGGGCCTCCTCTTCTTTCTTTTCCTCTTCTTCTTACCCCAACTTATCCAGATCTTCCTCTTCTTTCCTTCTCCTCTTACTCCTCCTCTTACTCTTCCTCCCCTTCTTTTTCGTATCTTCTGCTCATTTTTCTTCTTTTTCCTATGTGTTCTCTTGTATTTTCAGCTACAAAAAATGAACTAGCAGCCCCATGGATAAAGCCAGCACATTCATACATACACATACACTCACACACACTTAGATGCACAGTCACTGAGCTTGAATTAAAATCTTCTGAGTATGAAGCTTTAGTGTGACTTTTTTCTAAGTCATTTAAAAAAAAAAAGTGTTAAATGCACCCCCTTCTGAGAATTTGCAATTGCAACACCAAAACCTTTTAAATAATTGGTGGGTTGGATTAAAAATTTTATTATTAAAAAACAATCTTATGTTTTTCTTTTATTTGGAGATACATATGTATCTGTGTGTGTTTACAATATATATGCAAAAAATATATATTTGTAAAGTATCTTTATCATAGCTCTAGCAAACAGAAAACCCAAAATTAGAATTAAAATAATCTTGTAACTAGGCACTTAAAATGTTGTATTATAGTTGTATAATATGGTATTATGGAAACACAATTTTCAGTAACAACTGTGTCCAATTGGATTTCTTCATTAGAAAATATACTGCATTTCATTGATTATAAAGTCTATGTATTTTATCATTTCTAAAATTTTTAGAGGTGTACCTTATGATTGATGGGTGGCATGTGATAGTTAAATTGGCAGTATTTATTCTTCCTTAGTAATATGCATATCTTTCATTTAATAGAATATAGCACTAATCATGCTAATAATATATTTAATGTGAATAAACCATTTGTACAATTAAATTATATAAATATTCATAAAATATTTTAAATTTATCTGTTTTTAAAAGTACCCTCTGTACCTCTCATTCTGAAAGGTTTTATAATGTTTAAAATATATTCAACATTAGTAAATGCATATAATGCATAAATAAAACATATATAATGCATATATATGTAATATATATATATGCATATATATTTATAGAAAGAATTTGTATCACAAAAAGTCTTATGGATAGGACCATAGCTCCAGCCAGTATACCCCATTGTCTAATGCTGTTTCCCTTACACAAATCTAGTTAATCATGAGAAAGCAAGGAAAGGAAAATTCTTGGAGATGGGAATCTATGTCCTTTGTGTGGGCTGGGCCTAACTTTGTGGAAGACAGCTTTTAAGATAACAGCAACGGTCCCTTCTTAAGATGGTTGTAGTCACATGGGTTTTTATTTTATTATTATTCAAATTATATGTATATATTTTACATACTTTTTATGTGCAATATATTAAAATACTTACGAATATGTACATATTTAACAATATATTTTCATAAGCTCTTTCTTAAACATGGCATAACATTTAAGGCACAATTATTTTGATATTATTTCTCTGTTTTGCTCATTGTTAACGGTGCCAAGCACACTTCTATGGTGCTAGAGATAAAAGAGTGGAAAATCCCGAACTCTCTTGTCTAAGAGCTTACATTCTATTGGGAGAGACAAACAATGAAGAAGTAAACACGTTATTTTTATAATTGGTAAAGGCTATGAAGAAAATAGAATCAGGGTAATGTGATAGAGTTGGCTGGGGTTTGGGTTTCCATCTAGTTAGGGTGATCGTAGAAGGCCTAAAGCTACAGTGATTTCTAAAGTGACACTGATTGGTTCTCCAAAATATATCCCAAATCTGTCCTCTCCTGTTCCTCTCCCAAGTAAGATAATGTTGTGTCTTAGAGCACAAAGGCAGCCTGTTCACTGACATCCCTGCTACCAAAATACCTACACCAACAGTCCCTCTTTCTCCACCCAGATCCTTTGAGTCAGGAGACTCCAGGTTTCATGGGGCTTCCTCCCTTATTGTCCTCATATCCATCTGCCTTCTCAGCTGTGGTTGGTGAAGTTTAGAAGTAACACGTGCTACTAACCCAAGTGCATTCTGATTACATAGAACAACAAAAAATTACATCTTCTACTCAAGGAGCTGGGAGCTTCAATTCTGAGATCCACTGCCTTCCAAGGCAAATCTCCATGACCCTTTAAGAGGCTGCTGGGTTATTTAATCTAGACTTCAGCTTTTGAATGTTCTCATACAATAATTACCTAGGTACGAAGAATGAGAATGGGGTAATCTTATATTTGCTCTGACATTTTGGCTTTAGATATGTTCGTTGTTTTCTAAAGTGATTGCTTATGAAAAATATAGATATCTAATTTTTAATCAACAAGCTTCCCTTGACATCCTGCTTCCTGATGTGAGGCAGTGCAGTAAATGGTGATGGGTTTCCTCCAACCTATTACTGGAAGGAGAGGGCAAGTTGAAATTGCTCAGCAATAATAATTACTATTTCAAACCATGTCCTTTTTATTCTTTCATAAATTTCTCAGTGTTCCAGGCCTCTGTGTATAGAAAACAGACTTTGTGTCTGTAAGGTTTTCTTTTGAGTAGACAAATTATCATCTTTTGTTTAACAAAGCTAAATGGAAGGCAAAAAAAAAAAAATGAAGGAAAAGCATTTCTAAGCAGTATTTAGCTGTGCACTTACAGCTGAAGTTGGAAGCTCCTCTAATACAAAAGTGTTACCTGCAGGCTAAGATATCTATGTTGTACAACTGCGAACAGCAGCTGGGGTCTTTGTTACTATTTGTCGACTCACAAACTCCTGTTGGTTCCAACAAAGACAGCTGTCTAGCTCAGGTATCTTAACTCCTAGGTCTGTTTCCCAGCTCTGCCCCTGAAATCCAGACTGGCCACGGGCAGGAGTGGGCAGTTTGGCTTTATGAGTGTGACAGCTCTTCCTGCCACACTAAGCTTCTTAGCATTTCATTTGTATTATTATGAAAATCCATGGCCTCCAATTTCCTCTCCCCTGGCCCTTTGTACCTAACACCCTGATGATGTACCCTTTTTTTGGCGATGGATCTTGCTCTGTCGCTCATGCTGGAGTGCAGTGGTGCGATCTGGGCTCACTGCAACCTCCGCCTCCCGGGTTCAAGCAATTCTCCTGCCTCAGCCTCCTGAGTAGCTGGGACTACAGGTGCACGCCACCACGCCAGGCTAAATTTTGTATTTTAGTAGAGAGGGAGTTTCACCGTGTTGCTCAGGCTGGTCCCGAACTCCTGAGCTCAGGCAATCCGCCCACCTTGGCCTTCCAAAGTGCTGGGATTACAGGCATGAGCCACTGCACCCAGCAATGTGCCCTTTTCCTAAGTATTAATGGATTCACTCAGACTTTCAAAGCCCCAAATCTAGTCATGCCTTTTGAGGGAGATTGGTGACGATGCTTATGGACTCCTCTTTTGCTGCTTCTTTCCACATTGATGGAATAGGGAAAAAGATAACTAATAAATTAATCCAAAGAAAATATTTAAAAATTTTTTATTTATATTAAAATAACATTCAGTAAATTGTAATTTACCCTAATAATGGCCACTCTTCCTTGAGCTTCCTCAACTTTCTGCCTTGCAAGGTGCTTTGTACATTCAGTTTAATGCACTGTTATGGTTATGCTATGTATGAATGTGTGTGTGTATAAGTATTATTGTGATGACATAGTACATTATGATTTAAAGCATTATATTATGTTGATGAAAATATATAGATAATAATGTATACATAAAATAATGCATCTTGTTATCATCCGCATTTTCTTTTTGGTAAAATAGGAAAAATGCCTATCTCCCAGAGCTATAATCATAATACTAAGATATCACTTGTTCAAAGTGCCTGGCATACAGGTACAGTTCTACCTCAATAGAGCTATTATTGCAATGATTTTGCTCTTGTGGTTCTATCATTCTTAATTCGTAGATGAGGAAACAAAGTTTCATAGAAATTAACTTGCTTCAAAAGTTCATGTATAGGACAGGGCTCAGATTTGATTCCAGAATTGAAATCCTAGTTTACATGTCCTTTTTCTTTCCACTTTATATCGCGGCATTTGATTGTTTTGTTTCACTGAGGCATGTGCCTTGCTGATTGCATTCTTTGCCTTAAAAATGCTGTGTTTTTATTTATTTTTCTTTCACTATTCCACTTGTTTCTTTCCTAGCACTATATTTGATATTTCCCAATGACTGTGCCACTGACTAGGGCACCTTCCAGGTGTGTGAAGCGGGGATAAGGTTAGGCAATAACCTAGGAAGCTTTTCCTTTACCTCACCTTACCTGATTTCTTACCTCCTATCCCTAGCTGAGGATTTTGCATTTATTTTCTCTTATATTTCCCAAAATGCATGTTCATATTTAAGTTGCAACTGTAGAAAACATACAGTCTTATAATTCTATCAAACACAGGAAAAATTTTTTTTTAATTTTTATTGTTTTCATGGTTATCAATAAAACTGCAATGAGATGCGATTACCACAAATGCCAGAGGACTCAGGGCTAGGACTAGAATGAAGTAAATGAGCTGCCTGTGGGGCAAAATGCAAGGAGGCCCTTTCTCTCAGCTTCATGAACGTGGAGGGTCCACACATCTGAGTGAGTGTCTCCTTAAATTTTGAACCATCGGAGCTTCACTTGCCTCTTGCCCAGGCACTGAAAGAATTCTCCAAGATTTTTTTTGTTTTCACTAGAATCAAATGTTTGTTCCATTACTCCTGGATTCAGAAGAAGGACACTTCATTATTTTGGCTTTTTCATAATTATGATGGCCTTCCTGGAATTTGCTATGGTGTGAGAACAAGTTTAAAATCAGGCAATGCTCTAGTAAAGGCCAGGTGTTCAAAGTATCATAAACAGCTCTCTAAAGATTAGAAAATTAATATTTAACTAGATGACTACATTTGATTTCCTTCATTCATTTTTTATTATTTCAGTGAAAACCTTCATGATGGAAATCACATTGACAGGATTTTAATGTCTTCTGGTAAATGAAGCCTGCTATTCTAATGAGTTTAGTATTTCTTTACAGTGCCAATTGGTAAACTCTGATGACCAGTGATTTTCTCCATAGTTACAATTTACAGAATTCTGTGCAAATTGTACATCATGGATACAAAATTTGTCTTACAAGGTTGATAATTATGATGAAACTAGTTATATTAATTAGGTCCTCTTTACAAAGGGCCCGATGATTTTTTTTAAGAAGGAGAAAAAATAGGCTCATCTGCAGAAGCTTTAAGTGCTTAATTATTGTTATTTTCTTTTCAGAAGCAAAGGGAACTATCATGCTCATCAAAACAAAGTTGTGCAGAGGGTTTTAGGTTCCTGTTTGAAAAGCTAGGCCCAAGAAGCAAAGCTCTTTAGAGCTAATATTCATTAAAAATTAGCTGTTAGTACAGTTACCTTGGAAATAGAGGCCAAAACATCTGCGTTTCCATTTCCACTGTGTTTCTCTTGTGATTGCAGTTCCAGAAACTCTAATGCAGGTAGAGTGAGAAATATTTTAGAGCTCCAACATCAGATTTTTCTAAATAGGTATTTTCCAATTATCAGAATTGACAGTTTTCATCTGATTGCCTGTCAGAACTCAGACAAAAGTCCCAAAGCAATTCAGGAACCTGATAAAATCATCAGGTGTCTCTACACTTGTGTATAGTCCTAAATATTTGCCTTGTCACCTTCATTCTCAAGTTCATGCTTAGAGAAGGCCTAAATGTAATTTTCTTGTGGTTATTATGTTTAACTTGTGCTACCAGCGTTAAAAGAAATTCACAAGTGTGTTATGGTGGCATGTTGTAAATTCTCTTCAGATTCTCATGTAAGATTGAACCCAGCAGAAAGACTTACCCATGAGATAGTTGACTCAGAGTAAGGCGTCCTGTTTGGCAGCTTTCACAGTGTTTGCCCTTTGCGTTTCTTTTTGGTGAATTGAATTAAGTCCAAATCTAAGACAAATAATGACTTCTGATTATCTCTCTAAATGATGAAATGAAATGAATACAGCCACTCAACAGAGAGACAGACAAATAGCTTGTGTGACCTTTGGGAAGAAAGCAAAACTATTAAAAGCAGAAATTTTTTTTTTTTAAAGTGTTTTCTCTTTACTTCCATATCATGTTTGTTAATGGTTATAGTGACAGGCGTTGCATTTCAGAATTTGCTCGAATCCTCATGGAAGCAGCAACTGAAACAGAAGAAAAACTGGCTGTATCGGGTTAATCTAGGATTTCCAGACTGGGTTTAGATCAACAAAGAAATCCAAGGTTTTCCAGTGAATGGGGATCTTGGTTTTATTCATATAAAGCTCTTCTATCACCCACTCCAGCATGATGCTTCTGAAATGCAGAAACCTGTCACTTCTGAGATAAACCCACTAATCCACCTATGTCCTTGGCATTCTCTGTGTTCGGTGGGCAGATCTTTGTGGTGTGGATATTTCCTATCACTTATTCTCAGTGCTACCTTTGTGTCGTAAGCTGATAGCTTTAGCTGGTGCTTTTCCTCTCTTCTAGATTCGACGAAGACATCCAGACGGCTCTGTATGGTGTTTAGAGAGCAGCCCGCTGTTGAAGCTCTTCTGCAGGTAATCCCCAGGAATGGCAGCACATGTGTCATAAAACTAAAGAGTCACTACTGTGTTCACCCAATCAAAGTATTTGAATTCTTGTTTCTAAGTGAATATGCAAATCGGCAGTAGCTTCATTTCTTATTTTACTTGTTCTTAGTCAGAATTGTGAACTTTCTTGCTACTCACATACATGAAAAAAAATGCATGTATTTATCAAAATACAAACAGCTGCTTCTCTCTCCTCCCAGGCTAAGTTAGTTACTCAGGTCCCTCATTACACTCTCAACTTACCACTTACCATAATTCTCCTTACTCATCAGTTTCATCTCTAGTCCAGGAGCTTGCTGATAAGACAGTGTCTTGTTCTCATATTCATTTTTTTAACCCCCCATTGTCTGATGTACAGCTGCTTAAGGAAAGTTACTTAAATGACTGAATAAACAAATGATAAAGGAAAACATTTTAAAAAATTATGCCAATATCCATGAACAGACATAGATATAAAATCTACCATCTATGACTCTGTTGAGTTTCAATTTTGTGTGTTCACAATTTTTACTAGTGTGATCTTTTTCTTTGATTTTCAATCTAAGCCATCATCATAACTTGGCTATGCTGTCACATGAGCCCATGTCGAGGTCCCCTTTTGCTTCGTTGCGTCTATTGCCCTGGATCAGGAAGGGCCATCGTGGAGGGAGCCCCGATGTGTTCTAATGAGGCTCTGTTTCAGAGCTGGTAGCTTTCACCCTGAGAGTTCTTCCTGTCACCCAGCGTGTTTCAGCCTAAGTGTTAGCCAGTTGGTGAATGAGATTTTGGAAAACTTCCAAGCCATAGTTAATTATGTGCTTTCTCGAAGCTTGACTGTCCTTGCCATCTTCATGGATGCCTTCTCTCTGTTTAGTAAGCAGTTTATTTTGCTTTTTTTGGACATATAACCTTATTTACAGTTTTCTTTTATAAAATAGAAGCATGCCACGGTACTGAGGCAAATTACACATTGCATTAGATTTGTGCAAGCTCCAAAAAGGCAGTGAGATAACATATGTAACAGCACTCTGAAACTCTGAAAACTCCTGCAACTAATGTATTATTTTTTGTTAGTATTTTCTTTTTAATAAATGCTTGAGAATATCTAGCTTTTAAACCTGTAACATTAGACATTTCTGTGTTTTTGTGAGGATTTAATGAGATTTTCTTTTTTTTTTAACACAAAGTAGGTTCCTTGTACGTATGTATGCTTTCTACAGATTTATAGCTGTGTGTGTGTGTGTTTTCTTGGTGTTTCAGTTCTTTCCTTTCATTCTGGTTTTGCTTGTTCATGCCTACAGAGGATAAACTTTATGATAAAGCTGATACTTTAACTTAAAAAATGACAAGTCTGTGGGATTTTAGGGGGGCAAGGATGGATGGGCAGGAAAAAGAACAAGCCGAGGAAAAATTAAATAGTTCCCAAAGAGCATTTTACTTTCTGAAATATAATCCCAAAGGAAACTGCTATAATGTAAAAGAGTTAGGATAAGAACTCTTGATGTTAGATACATATAAGCTATGGTCAGAGGAGGTAAGAAATTGATGAGTTGCCGATAATATCAGCTGCTGTGTTGGAAAAAATTTCAGGAGTGAATTCTGAAATGGAGTCCTCTGTTGGACATATACTTTAGCAGCCTCAATATTATTGATCTATTGAAGACAAAGAGGAAAACGCTCTGATGGGTATGCTAAGAAGAGTGTGCTTCCTGGGGAAGGCAGTCTCATGTTCCTAACTTTTCATTGCAATTGTGAAGCCCACCTAGGAAGACAGGTTTGAATTATTAAATAAACTGAGTTTTCTAGCCTCGAAGCAAAATTTTCAATATTCTGCAAATTTTACAACACCTTGTTTGTTAATACACATTTTCCCCTCCTGTTTAGGGACAGAAAGAAAAATAATTCATGTAGGAGTGAGAAAAGGTATCCATGATACTAAAATTCAGTTGAATATATTAAGGTATAATTTGGGTTTTAGACAAGTCTTAAGAATTGGTTGCAGAATTTGAATGGCTGGCCTGCTATTTTATATTATGTCAATCCCAAAATAATCCACAGAGAAAATTAATGTTGTTGTTAATATTTTAAATCTTTTTGGCTAGGTGTGCTAGTATAATGATAATTAAGTTTTCAACTCATACATGGAGCCTTTTCACTTAAAACATCCTGTTTTCTTGTTATGACATGAATTTAATCTATTTTAAATCCAGGAATAAAGTACAAAATATAGCATAGAGGAATAAGTGTTTTACTTTCTTGGAAGATACTCCAGCTATTAATAGTAGCTAAAGGTGAGGGTTGTGGAATAACATAGGTCTGAGATAAATCCTGACTTTTCTAACCATATAATCTTGGCAAGCTATTTAACATCTTCAAATTATGGTCTCCCAACCTTTAAAATTGGAATAAAAATTGAATCCATCTGATGAGTTCGTTATAAAAATTGAACCAGAAAACATGTGGAAAACATGTGGCAGTGTCTCAAATACTCTAAATATGTTGGACATTTACATTGTTCCTGGAACTCTATATAGGACAGAGTAAAAAAGATAAAAATTTATTTGACTCAAATACTATGAAGCCTTGCTCAGTCAGTAAGATAGGTCTAAAATAGAAACTTCTTTCTTTTTATGATGATAAGTCTGTAAACATATTTTGATCCCACTTTTCTTTGGGTTGGAAGTCAGGCCTGGCATCACATAAGTTCCAGGAGAGATAGAGGTGTGACAAGGTCTCCTTTCTGCTTTCACTGGAGTGCTCATTAGTGCCTGCTAATGAGAAAAGCTTAGGTCAGAAGCCAAAGAGAATATACCCTCAGTGTGGGAAATGGGAGAGGTCAAAAGGCCAAGGTGGGAAACCAGGGACCCAGGTCAAATCATGATGGTGGAAAACCCAGTGTCAAGAATTAGGTGGCCACAAGCAGAAGGTGCACCTTCACAGAGAAGAGAAATGAGCACAAATTGTCACAGCTGGAATGAATTAAAACAGTGTGTTCCTTGACACCAATCAGAATATCATTAGAAGGGTTTCCTCTGGAGTTCAGGCAAAAAATTAATCTGAGGCATAAAAATGTTTTGATGCTAGATAATAGAAAAATATTGTTTTCAAAGCAGTATGCCCATATTACATGAAAATATTTGCCAACTGGAATGCGAACTAGAGGTAGGATCATGTTACAAATTGTAGCTGAAATTAAAAGATCCTGGTTTAAGATAGATAGGTATTCTTTGGTGTACTCATGAATGCTTATAGGACTTACACAAACAAATCCCTCAGTTCATGTCTGGGTTTAATTCACTCACTCATTCTTCACTCATTTGTTCATTCATTATCTTATTCTGTTAGATAACATGGTCATGCTATGACATTTTCCTGTCAACTGTTTTTATTTTCACCTTCGTAGGTTGACATATTTGTTGTGCTTTATTTCTGTTTTTCCTTGTAGCCAAGACACAGAAATAGGTTCCCTATTCACAAACCATGTGATCACTGGTGTTGGGTATATCTTTGTGCTATCATGCTTGCCCTTTGAAATCCAGTTCTTCTCCACCCAACAAACAGAAAGATATCTGTAAAACATGCACCCTGAGGTGCTGCCTGCTCTGCAGCCTAACACTTGCCATTCACTTTCCCATGGTCTCAGAAGAAAATCTAGACTATCTTCCTTGCCCTAGATATACCTGCATGATTCTACTCATGCCTGATTCTTGATCCCCATAGCCTACCCCTTTTCTGCTTGCTAACCACTCTCCACACAGCATGAATGAGTCTCTGTCTCTGTCTCTTCCTGGAATATTCCAGCTCTTCCTCAACCTGACATGTCTGTGTCTGTCTGCTCTTCACCTGTGCTTCCCAAAGTGGACTTGTTTTCATCCTTCATTCATATCTCAGCTCAGATATCTCATAATTAGGGAAGACTTTTTTGAGTAGCGTATGTTATTCTGTCACCACCCCATTTATTGCCTTTATAATAGCATCTATCACAACGTATCATTTTTGTTTATTGATTTAATTACTTTATTATGGTCTCTTTTGATACCATTAGCAAGTAAACTCCATGAGATTAAAGATTTTTTCTGTTTGCACTGTGACTCTATCCCTACGAATCAGAAAAGAAAATGGTTGGGAGTTGGTAGGTGATCAATAATATTTTTTAACAAATGAGTGAATAAATCAACAGTCTCGTTGTCTCATTGCTGTCCTTGCTCATGATCTTCCTTCATGCTTTGTGTTATTCCATGTTTATTGAGGACCTGTCACATGAAAGGAAGTTGGATGCTGGGGACATACAGATTAATAATCACTTGGATTCCTACCCTTTATGATGGGGTTAACACATGGGTAGCTGCTTGCCTTGGTGAATCTCTGGAATACTAAGCAAAGATTCTGGGGCTGTGTCTCAACTCATGAAAGGATGCCAGCAGCATAAAGAGGGAAGAGAAAATACCCATGTCAGATGTACCACACCTGCTTAACAAAGAAACAAACACATTTGCAAAATTTTTCTTGTAGAAAAAAGTGGATTTTTGTTAGTTCCTCTTGTGTGCCATGCGACCTTTAGCCATAGAACTTTCTTGCACACGTGAAACTGACTGTTCCCTCACCCCCTCGTGCCATTTTCCCCTGGCACTCCTCCACAGGGTCCCTTCACCTAGTGGTCATCCTTCCTGTCCTAAAGAGCTCTTCTTCAGGGATTCATCCTCTGACCACCTCCCCACCCTCCTAAGACTAGCTAATTCTGTCCTACACTTTTCATGGCCCTCTGGACTTCCTCTTTAAAGCACTTAGTGATTGCACATGTATCTGTGTCATAAATTGATGAATGCCTGTCTCTCTAGGTGGACTGTAAACTCCATGAGGGCAAGTCTGTTTTTATTTTGCTCACTATGTTTAATACCAACGATATGGGATCACACCATGTGTTTCCCTTGAAGACTCCTTATTAACAGAATATTATACTCATCCTGAAGCACCAAATCTAACATTAACATTGCCCTTCATGATTTTGATAAATTCTTTCTGCTGTGGTTTTGTGCTTATAGCTAGATATCTTAATTTCATCAAGTAAACAATTTTTTAAATCTGTAATAATAAATGGTTATGAAACAGTGAGAAAAGCACAATGATAAATAGATATTTGTACCACACAGCAGCAGGTGAAATTGGTTTAGGCCCAGAAAGTTCCTACCTGTTGCTAAAAAGTGTTGGAAGTATCATTTAACTACTTTTGCTTATATTATTCACTATTAGTTCAATTTCTTTCACGTCTTATATCATGGATATTAGCAATTAAAATTTTCCTTTCCAGAGAGAAAACACTGTATAAATAGATTTTTCCCCCTCATGCCAACTTATGTCTTCTCTCCCTCAAAATTTTAAGCATAAAAATTGCTCTTGTATCAATTGAGTGATTTGGTTCACTTATCGGCTGATTTTTCCCAGCTTTTTTTTCCTTAAGTAGAATCTGAAAGCCCCTTGCCACTTTTTTTTTAATGTGAATACGTGAATATGAACAAGCTACTTACACTTTCAGAGCGAGCTACTTACATTTATAACCTTGAGGTTGCCTTTGATCCTAAATCAGCTTTTAATTACCATTGTAGTTATGTTGGGTGAAAAAAAACGATTCTGTTATTTCCAGAACACAGCAAGGATATGACCAATACTATCTCATGAGTACAGTTATTTTAAGGCTTTTATTACTAATTATAGTTGGTTTATTATAATTCATTGTTCACTGGCCTTTCTAGCTATTTACTTAAGGTTCTACTCAGCATTACAGCTGCAGAAGCAGCTGCTATTCCTCTGAGATTGTACGATTTCATGAAAGTAACAGGGCTCCTATTTGGAAGAGGGTGTAATTGGACTCAAGGGAGATGCTTCACTTGGTGTCGCCTGGAATGGGCTTAACCGACTCCAAGGCGAGGTTAAGCATGTAAAGAGGATGGTAGATGAACCCTTTGACCATTATAAACAGACGTGGAAGCAATGAAATAGTTCATTTATCCATCTATTATTCATTTGGCTAGCTATCCGTATCCAGTTTTCCCTGTGTATCAGATTCTCACGTATAAATAAATTTTCCTGATTGCTCAATTTCTAGTCAGCCCTCATTTCTTCTTTCGCAAGTGAGAAATAGAAGGTCTTTTAGGTTCCTATGCAATTTATTCTGCAGACATTATTGAGCACCTACTAAGGGCCTGGAACAAATTTTGCAACTCATGTAAACATTTTTTAGCAAGCAGACACAAAAATGGAGCATTCAATCTTTTTCTATAAACTCGGGTAATTTATGCTCTCTGGCTCTTAGGTACTTTGACAACCAGCCGCATGAAAGTTTTCAACTATGTTCTGATAGCATGATCGACTAATTTTCTTATTGAGTCAGATAACAGAATCCTTCAGACTGTGGGGCGAGGTGGGCAAGAGAGAGTGTAGAATGCCATGGACTAAATGTATTTCTCTAAATGTGTTAGGTTGCAAGAGTGGACAGATTCACTATGGTTCACCCTGTTTGTACAAGGACAGGCTTTTTAGCCACCCCCATATTTTAAACTCCACACTTCACTCTTCACATACACCTAATTCTAGTTAGTAAGTCCTCTAGTAAAGATTTAGACAGAGATATTTAAAATGCATCTCCTAGCTATCTGTAGATACCTGACTGAAATCTTCAAGTGCTAGCTATCCTTCATTGGACTATGCATTTCTGATTAGACTAGATAAAATGTGGACTAACTTTTCCAAGAGAATGAATTCAATGCACAGGTCATTATATCCCACGGTCTGTACTGATGTATTTTAAAGTAAATTATAGGTAGTAAATTATAGTAAAGGGAAGCTGGCATCTCACTCCCTGCCTGGATACTTGCTGAGTTACAGAATCAGCAGTCTTGCCACAGGGTTTCAATGGGAGCAGAGCCAAGTGAGAGGCGGAGATCCTGGGAGAGCATCCCACGCATGGAAACCACATACCAGCCGAGGCTACAGCAGCAGTCACACTATACCAAGCCAGAACGTGACAGAAACTATATCTTCCCCAGAATCAGTGGAATTTTTTCATTAAGTAAGCCCGAATATCTCTCTCATCTCTTCCTCTAGACTTTAACTATAGAAAGCTAGAACTAGAACAAGTTAGGAGGAGAGCCAAAATAAAAACAATCAGCAACAGGTACAACCTGCCTTCTTCATTCCACCTGCCTCCAATTTAGGACCCTAAGTTGGAGGATTACTTAGTGACAGACTGAGGATCAATGCTCAGTTGGGTGGTTCAAAAGAATAAAATTGTCTGAAATAAATTTGCTTGCTTGTAAGGTTTTATTTGTTTTATTGTGATGAAACATATATAAAATTTACCATTTAACCATTTTTATGTGTACAGTTAAATGACGTAAGTATAGTCACTCATCATTGTGCAACCATCACCACAGTCTATCTCCAGACCTTTTTTATCTTCCCAAACTGAAACTTAATACCCAATAAACACTAACTTCGCATTACCCCAGTGTCTGTCAACCACCCTTGTGCTCTCTGTCTCTGTGAATGTGACTACCCTAAGTACTTTACATAGTTGGAATCATACAGTATTTGTTCTTTCATGGCTGATTTATTTTACTTAGCATAATGTCTTCAAGGTTCACTTATGTTGTAATATGTGTCAGGATTTCATTCCTTTTTAAGGTGAAATAATGTTCCATTGCATGTATATTTCACATTTGTTTATCCACTTGATAAATACTTGGATTGTTTATATGTTTTGGTTATCGTGAATAATACTGTTAGAAACATGAGTGTACCAAAATCAGTTTGAGTCCCCGGTTTCAATTCTTTTGGTAGCATACCTAAAAGCGGAATTGCTGGAATATATAGTAATTCCAGGTTTATTATTATTTTCTTTTTTGAAGAGCCACCATTCCGCTTTCAAGTAGGGCTGCACCATTTTACATATCTGCCAGAAATACACAAGGATTCCATTTTCTCCACATCCTCATCAACACCTCTTGTTTTCTATTGTTGTTTTGTTTGTTTTTATAATGAGTGTTCCAGTGGGTATAAACTGGTATCTCATTGTGGTTTTGATTTGCATTTTTCTAATGATTAAGGAAATTACGTTGAGCATATTTTCATGTGTTTATTGGCCATTTATATTTTGGTTTTTGTTTTTTTGAAATATGTCCATTCAAGTCTTTTGCCCATTTTTTTTTTATTATTATACTTTAAGTTTTAGGGTACGTGTGCACAATGTGCAGGTTTGTTACATATGTATCCATGTGCCATGTTGGTGTGCTGCAGCCATTAACTCGTCATTTAGCATTAGGTATATCTCCTAAAGCTGTCCATTTTTAAGTTGGATTTTGTTGGTGTCTTTTAGTTGTAAAAGTTCTTAATATATTCTAGATATCACTAGATATACCCTTGCTTATAGGAAGAGGAGAGATGGGGAATGTAGTGATAGTCACCTATCAGATACATGACTTGCAAATATTTTCGCCCATTCTGTAAATCGTCTTTTTACTCTGTTGATAGTGTCCTTTGATGCACAAAAGCCTTTAGTTTTGATGATGTCCAATTTATTTCTTTTGTCTTTTGTTGTCTGTTCTTTTGATGTCATATTCAAGGAGTCATTGCAAAGTCCAGCATCATAAATATCTTTCCCCTTATGTTTTCTTCTAAGAATTCTATAGTTTTAGCTGTTAATCTTTAGCTCTGTGATCTACTTTGAGTTAATGTGTGCCTATGGTATAAGGTAAGAGTTTAATTTCATTCTTTTGTATGTGGATATCCAGTTTCCCCACACTGTTTGTTGAAAAGACTTTCCTTTTCCCATTAAGTGGTCTTGGTGCCCTTATTGAAAAATTATTTGTCGGTATATATGAGAGTTTATTTCTGGGCTCTGTGTTTTATTCTATTCATCTGTATGACTCTCTTTATGCCAGCACCACACTATTTTGTTGTTTGTTTTTTAGTGTATGACTGAAGTACACAGCTATGGAATTTGCCCAACGTGTATGTTATATAATGGGAAAATGAGAAGAAAATATTGGGTAGTAAGAATAAAGCCAGTGATTTGAAAAAGTAAAAGTTATATTTAAAAATAAAAAATAATTTTAATTTATCAACAAGTTAGAACTCTTTGTATTGGTTAGCTTTTTAACGCTGAAACTGCAAAGCGAACATAAACCATGGTGGCAAACATTAAACACTTAGTTGGCACACAACTCTGCTGGTTGACTTGGCACAGGCTATTCTAGGCTAGCCTGGGCTGGTTTGGCTGTGGTGGCTCTGTTCTGTATGTCTCTCATCCTTCTCCTGAGATCAGAGGGCCAGACATTGTAGGGGCCAAGGGAAAACTTCCCCTTTACCCTCTCAAATTTCACTAAAAATTCAACTACAAAAGGCAGATTCACCATGGATAAAACAAGCAAACATTATTTTAATGTTCATAGTGTGGGAGAATCACAGGGGAATGATTGCCCAATAAACTAGTGAGGTACAGAAATTTATATACCCTTGCTTATAGGGAAGAGGAGAGATGGGGAATGTAGACAATGTTTTTGAGGGGCAGCAAATGGTTATTAGGAAAAAAGAATGGACTTGGAAGACAGAAATTAACTTGTAATTGATTCTCTTTGGAATTTGTATGAGCTCCAGAAACAGGCATCATCTTGGGAAAAAGTCCATCCAGGTGTAATTGCATTGCTCAGTCTTCTTTCCTTGGTAGATAATGAGATTTCAGGGAGGGGATGGAAAGCAGTTGTGTTCCTCTTTGAGGGTCTAATTTCTGAGTATATAAGGGAACTTCAGAGAATAACCTTATCCTGTGCTTTGGGAGAGAGACAAAGTGTTGAAAGACAGGGGTGGAGGGCAAAGTCAAAGACACCTTGAGGCTGTTGCTTTACTTTAGTCATATTTTGGGGTGAAATATTCTGGTTTCCTTCAGCATGATCTTCTTATGAGATGTCAAAACCATAAGAGGCCAAATAGAAACGAAGGATCCTTTTAAGGTCTCAGTTTAGAACTGTCACACTTCAACTTCTGCCTCATTCTATTGGTCACAGCAAATCCCATGGATGAACCCACTGTCAGCAGTTAAAAAAAAGTATTCTGTCTCGTTAACTGGAAAAGTAACAAGTTACCCTGCAAAGGGAGTGAATGTAAGTCACCTAGATCAAGGTCCTTGCAGTTTCAAAGTCAAAACTTAACTCTCTTTTTACTCTATATTTCATTTATAACTTTCCTTTATTGGAGAATAGACTACAAAGTCTAATTTATGGTAAGGAGGGGAAATGGTAGAGTTTAAAACAAAAATTTTTTTCTTTGGCATGTATGTTTGGATTCATTTTCATTAAATGTACAAATGCTGCCATTTCACTGCACACATGCCTGGTTTCCTTACTAATTGAGAACTACTTGAGGCCAGATCCCATGCCGTATTATCATAAAAAGTACACTTGACGCTTTGAAAACATGGCCTTGAACTGCACAGGTCCACTTATATGCTTCTTTTTCTTTTTCTTTTTCTTTCTTTCTTTTTTTTTTTTTTTTTGAGATGGAGTCTCGCTCTGTTGCCAGGCTGGCCAGGCTGGAGTGCAGTGGTGCAATCTCGGCTCGCTGGACTGCAGTGGTGCAATCTCGGCTCATTGCAACCTCCAACTCCCTGATTCAAGCGATTCTTCTGCCTCAGCCTCCCAAGTAGCTGGGATTATAGGCATGTACCATAACGCCCAGCTAATTTTTGTATTTTTTTTTTAGTAGAGACAGGGTTTCGCCATGTTGGCCAGGATGGTCTTGGTCTCCTGACCTCGTGATCTGTCCGCCTCGGCCCCCCAAAGTGCTGGGATTATAGCAGTGAGCCACCACACCTGGGCTTGTTTTTCTTTTTCAATAAAAGTTACATCAATGTGCCTGCATCTCCTGCCTCCCCTTCCTTCTCCACCCTTTTCACCTCTGCCACCCCTGAGACAGCCAGACCAATCCTCATCTTCTCCTCCTCAGCCAACTCAACATAAAGTCTACAAGGAGGAAGACCTTCATGTTGACCCACTTCCACTTAATGAATAGTAAATACATATTCTCTTTCTTATGATATTCTTAATAACATTTTCTTTTCTCTAGCCTACTTTTTAAAATAAGAATGCTGCACATAATTCACATAACATCCAAAATATGTGTTAATTGACTGTTTATATTATCAGTAAGGTTTCTGTCAATGGTAAGCTTTCTGGAAGTCAAAAGTTGTACATGGATTTTCAACTGCACAGAGGCCAGCACCCCTTACCCCTGCACTGTTCAGGGGTTAACTGTACGACTACTAATAAGCAACATTTATAAGGCATTTACCTTGTGCCAGGCCTTGTGCTAAATGCAGTACAACTTATTTTAAATCTCCAATCAACAGCCTGACGCAAATAATAGAATCCTCATTTCACACATGAGAAACAAAGGCACAAGGAAACTTAATTACTGGACAAATTCACACAGCTTCCTTACCTGGGAGACAGTTCTGAGTCGTAGATCCGTAAATGCATAGTTAGGGGAGGGCTTCCATGATGCAGGGGCATGGGACACTATTGTTGTCAACTGTCCCAAAATAAATGTTCCAAAGGTTGAAAAAAAAATACATTTCTCAGAAATAGTAGAGAACAAAAAAGTACATCAAAGCAATTATAAACAAAGCAAAAAAAATCAATTCTGTTTGATCCTCAACTTTATTAAAAATTCACAAATTATCCAATGGTATAAAAGTAATAAAAACTACAGGCTCCACGTCTTGGAGAGGGCCTACCACTATGATGGGCATTACTAAGAGACCCACCTCCCAGCTTTTTCTTTTAGTTATATTTTATTCTTTTTTTTTTTTTTTTTGTATTCTACCTAAGCTTTGGGTGCTTAGTAAATTTTTATTGAAGGAATAAATGTGATACATAATTTAAATGATTAAGACATGCTCTTATATTAAGGTATACAAAACATCTCTTATGATCTAAAGTCCTCACATTTTTCTTTCATTAAAACAAAGTTTCAATAGCTTCACACTGAGTTATAATCAAATCTTTGGATACAGGTGCATCTTGTTTTGCCTGGGTTCATGACTTAAAGACTTTTAAAAAATGGTTGTGGGAGTTGAGACCCAAAACCCCACACAAAGAATTAACAAAACCAAAAATTGATTCTTTAAAGGTATACACAAAATGGAAAGACCGCTAGCTAGATTAACAAAGAATAAAAAGAGAGAAGGTCCAAATAAGCACAATCAGAAATGACAAATATGATAACTGATCCCTCAGAAATACAAAAGATCCTCAGAGAATGTTGTGAACACCTCTGTGCACACAAACTAGAAAATCTAGAAGAAATGGATAAGTTCCTGGAAACACACAACCTCCCAAGATTGAATCAGGAAGAAGTTGCAACACTGAACAGACCAATATCGAGTTCCAAAGTTGAATCATTAATAAGCCTATCAACCAAAAAAAGCCCTGGATCAGAGAGATTCACAGCTAAATTCTACTAGACATACAAAAAAGAGCTGGTACCAATTCTACTGAAACTATTCCAAAAAATCAAGAAGGAAGAATTCCTTTTTAACTCATTCTATGAAGCCAGCACCACCCTGATAACAACCTGGCAAGGACACAATGAAAAAAGAAAACTACAGGCCAATATCCCCAATAAACATAGAAGCAAAATTCCTCAACAAAATATTAGCCAACCGAATCCAGTAGCACATCATAAAGTTAATTCATTACAATCAAATAGGCTTCATTTTTGAGATGCAAGGTCATTTCAACATACACAAAACAATAAATGTAATTCATCACATACACAGAATTAAAAACAAAACCATATGATCATCTCAATAGACACAGAAAAAGCCTTTGATAAAAATCCAGCATCTCTTCATACCTCAAAGTCATAAGAACCATCTATAACATACCCACAGCCAACATCATACCGAATGGGCAAAAGCCAGAAGCATTCCCCTTGAAAACTGGAACAAGACAAAGATTCCCACTCTCACTACTCCTACTCAACATAGTACTGGAAGTCCTAGCCAGAGCAGTCAGTCAAGAAAAAGAAATAAGAGGTATCCAAGGAGGCAAAGAAGAACTCAAACTCTCTCTTTGCTGATGATGTAATTCTATACCTAGAAAACCCTGAAGACTCTGCCAAGAAAGCTTCTGGAACCAATAAACGACTTCAATAACATTTCAGTATACAAAGTCAATGTGCAGAAACCAGTAGCATTTCTACATACCAGTAAGATTCAAGCTGAGAGCCACATTAAGAATGCAATCCCACTTACAATAGCCACACACAAAAAATGAAATACCTAGCAATATATCTTATTGGGGAAGTGAAATATCGCTACAAGGAGAACTACAAAGCACTGCTGAAAGAACTCATAGATGACAAGAGAAAAATGAAAAAACATTCCATACTTATGAATTGGAACAATCAATATCACTAAAGTGACCATACTACCCAAAGTAATCCACAAATTCACAGCTATTCTTATCTATTCTTATCAGACTACCAATGTCATTTTTCACAGAACTAGAAAAAAGTATTCCAAAATTCATATGAAACCAAAAGAGTCAGAGTAGACAAAGCAATCGTAGTAGACCAAAGCCAGAGACATCACGTTACCCGAATACACTATAAAGCCACAGTAACCAAAACAGCGTGGTACTGGTACACAAACAGACACATAGACAAATGGAGAAAACAGAGAACACAAAAACAAAGCTGCACGCCTAAAACCATCTGATATTTGACAAAGTTGAGAAAAGTAAGCAATGGAAAAAGGACTGTTTATTCAATCAATAATGCTAGGATAGCTGGGTAGCTATATGTAGAGAAATAAAACTGGATCCCTTCCTTTTACCATATACAAAAATTAACTAAAGGTGAATTAAAGATTTCCATGTAAGACCTCAAACTATAAGAATTCTAGAAGAAAACCTAGGAAAACACCATTCTGGTCACTGGCTTTGAAAAATAATTTATGACTAAGTCCTCAAAAGCAATTGCAACAAAAAAATTGACAAGTGAGACCCAATTAAAATAAAAGAGCCTTTGCATAGCAAAAGAAACTATCAATAGAGTCAACAGACAACCTACAGAATGGGAGAAAATATTGACATACTATGCATTCAACAAAGATAATATCCAGAATCTGTAAGAAACTTGAATAATTCAACAAATAAAAAATAACCCTATTAAAAAGTGGGCAAAAGACACGAACAGACACTTCTCAAAAGAAGATATACAAGCAGCTAACAAAAATGAAAAAATGCTCATCTTCACTAATTATCAAATCTAATCAAAACCATAGTGAGATCAACTCACACCAATGAGACTGGCTTTTATTTAAAAATCAAAAAACAACAGATGATGGTGAGTCTGTAGAGAAAAGGGAATGCTTATACACTGTTGGTAGGAATGTAAACTAGTTCAGCCCCTGTGGAAAGCAGTTTGGAGATTTCTCAAAGGACTTGAAAAAGAACTGTCATTCGACCCAGCAATCCTGTTACTGAGTATATATCTGAAAGAAAAGAAATCATTCTACCAAAAAGACACATGCACTCATATGTTCATCGCAGCACTATTCACAATAGCAAAGACATGTAATCAACCTAGGTGCCCATCAATGGTGGATTGGATAAGGAAAATGTGATACATATTTACTATGGAATATTATACAGTCATAAAAAAGATTAAAATCATGTCCTTTGCAGCATGGAAGCAGCTGGAAGCTATTATCCTATGTGAATTCATGCAGAAACAGAAAATCAAGTACCACATGTTTTTACTTATGAGTGAGAGCTAAACATTGGGCACTCAGGGACACAAAGGTAGCAACAATAAACTCTGGAGACAACTAGAGAGGGAAAGGTTGAAAACTAATTGTTGAGTACTATGCTCACTATAAGTGTGATGGGATCATCCACATCCCAAACCTCAGCATCACGCAATATATCCATGTAACAAACTTGCACATGTACCTTCTGTATCTAAAATAAAAGTTGAAGATATAAAAAAGAATGGCTCTATTTTACATGGGTACATGTATTTGTATTCAGAATAAGATATAAGAATTGTAACATTTATTATGAAAATAATATGATGACGAAGAATTAGGTGGTCTGGATGATTAATTTCATATGGCCAGACACAGTACAAATTTAAATGATATTAATGCTTTATTCATAGTCAATATTTGCATTTTTAATAGTGAAAATCTGTTAAAAAAAAATCCAATGAATCATGACCTTTAAACGACGAGAAATGGAGGAGTATTTTTAAAGGGACTTTCAGGACTAGCTACACATCTCTTGATCGAGGTCAAAATTCTTCACACTGGGATATTTGAGATCTAATTCAGCCACTCAGCTTTCTAACATGTTTGAATGTTAGCAATCATTATACTCAGAGCCAATGGGCATCTAGAGCTGTTCTTTATTTAGAATTGCCTTTAGTTTCAGAGGAGAAACAGGAGCCTCCCTTAAGCTTTTAACAGGGATATTTTTATGATGTGAATTATTTACACAGTGATTCTTTCTGAATTGGTATTCTTCCATCTCTAGAAAAATAGTGCCTTTAAAAATTAAATCAGAGAAATAGAAATAATTCTAAACATTATTAACTCCTGAAAAAAACCTATTAAAACCATCAAAGGCTATTAGTTTTGGAAGTGATCATGATTACAAAATTCTTCATGAGACGGTCTTTTTCTTTTGCAAAGGAGAAGAGTACCACCAGCAAATCGGTGCCCTGAGCTGGATGCAAAACAACTGGTTAATATTTTTCCATATATTGAAAATTAATCACTAAATTTATTCCAGAAGACACATTAATTTTTTTAAAGAACTTTTCTCTGGATAGATAGAACAAATCATCCCACCCCCAACCACATACACACGCATGTGCACACACACACTCACACACACACACCAAAGTTTCCTTATTCTTCCTTACGGAATAAAATGCAAAGCCTTTGAAAACTGACAGTAGCACTGTTTTAAAGGCACAATGTGGTGATCCTGACCTTCCCAATCTTAGAAAAGCAAACAACAAAGCTTAACAGAATTGTATCTAAAACAAGGATAAATAGACTTTAGAAGGAACCTAAGAAACAGACTCCTATAAGTAAATTGCGTGAACTGTGTGATATTTATTTTGACCTTGTTTCTGTGGTTATTCTTCATTTCCCAGCATTTTCTGTGTCATAAATAGTATAGAACAGGAGAAGAGTGTTGCTGTTTCAACAATAATGGAACCATACAGGCTGGCCTCAGGAGCAGCATGTTTTATAAAGTTGACTTTAAGTGTTTGATTTAAAACAATCTTTTTGAAAAAAATATGCAACCAAGCTTGGACTCCTCCCATCCAAGTATTTATTGTAGTTTCATTCGATTCGGGTACCTAAAGTTTTCTACTTTGGTGAGTCCTACCTTAGACAATAACCCAAACACCAGAACTAATTCTCCACCTCTTCCTATGTCTACCCCTGCAGAACTTAAGTGACTTGTAACTGACCTTTATTCTCCCTGTGCTGGTAGTGCCATTTTATCATAATTCACTTCTGTTTCAGGGATATAATTTTGTGCCATACTCCTGCTGTGAAAACAAAAAATCTTCAGTAATTTGTATTGCCTCAAAGCCCACACTCCTTAGCAAGATCTTCAGGCCAATGGTCACAACATTCACATAAAATTCTTCCACACCTGGACGTATTTTGCAGATCCTGCCCATTCACAGATTCCATATAAAATGTCGCCTCTTCTTAGAAGTCCTCCCTGGATTCCCTAGGTAGAGTTAATCACTCTCTACCATATCTTTTGCTCTGGTAATACCGTGTACATAATTGCTATAGAATACTTATTTATTTACAGATATTATTTTTCCCACTAGATACTGTAACTGTTCAAAATATGGCTATATAATGTACATATTTATTTATTCTATGATTAGCCCCCCCAACTGAAAACATATTAAATAGTTGAAATCATGCTTAATAAATATTCATTGAGCGATTATGATTAAATGTTTGGTTTTATTCATTTGCTTTTTTGTCTGTTTTCAAGCTCTCACACTTGAGTTCTAAGGCATGGTCATCCATATATATTTTGTTCATTACTGTGAACCATGCCCAGTATAATATTAATACCTTGAACATAGCTTGCAAAAGGAAATGAACAAATTATATACTGAAGATGACAATGGCCAATAATGTGTATGAGAGTTCCTAAAACACAAAATTCTTTAACTCAAAAGAATGAACCTCTATTGATAAATATTTCAGCACCATAGAAAATATGGCTTTAAGATACAGCCGTGATTTTCAAAATGTGGGTTGTGACTCATATGTATTTGACATGCTATCAATTTAGTTGACACTGACCAGCATTTTAAAAAAGAAAAATGAAATTGGATTGTTTTAGTTTTCTTCTGCTGTGTAACAAATTACCACAATGAGCAGCTTAAAACATTACTTTCTTATGTCACAGTTTGCATGGATCAGATGTTGGGGCACAGGTTAGCTGAGTCCTCTGTTCAGAGTGTTACAAGGATTCAGTAAAGGTATTGGCCTGGGATGGGTCCTACCTTAGGCTTGAGGTCTTCTTTGAAGCCCATGCGGTTGGAAGCAGACTTCATTTTCTTCAGAACTAATAATACCTTTCTTCCTCAATCCCAGCAGGAGAGAATCTGTGGCTTCTACAAGGCTTCCATCTCCAGACCTTCTCCTCAAGGGCTCACCAGCTTAGGTCAGGCCCACTAGGGATAATTTCCCTTTCGATTAGCCTCAACTTAACTGATTAGCAACTAGAGAATTTAATCACATCTGAAAAAAATCCCATCACCTTTTCATAAAGCAATCTAATCAAGGGGTAGTATCCGATCATACTCACAGTTATTGCCCCCACTCAAGGAGAGGGAATTATACAAGATCGTGACTCTTTGGGAGTCATTTTAGAATTCCGCCTACCACAAAGATGTAAAGATAAGTATTGTTTCATTAGATTTTTGCTTTAATAATATATGTACATGTACGTGTGCTGGGCATGTGTTTATGTATGTATGTATATGTGTGAGCAATGAGTCACCATGCAAAATGTTTTGCACAGTGGGTCATTCAAAATCATTTGAAAATCACTGGGATCAAGGATACATTCACAAAGCATCTCATATTCCCAAAAGAAAGAAAGTGCATACTTCAACAGTAGACAATGCTAAGTAGCTTTAGAAATTTATTTCCTAATATTAATTACTGGCTATAGTAATTTTTGGATTCATTAATTCAATCAATTGATGACCATTAAACACATATCATATGCAAGGCTTTGCATTAAGCAACAAAGACCATTAATTACTTGAGATCAGAAGTCATTATGGAAGATACTATGTGTATCTAAAGAAACTGCCAGATTAATACCAGCAGAAACTAGGAAGAAAGTACTCAGAAATTTTGAAGAAGAAAAAAAGGTAAGAGTTCATATTTTAAAGAGATTTTAGTATTACCATGCCTGATAAAGGACCACATTTCCTTTACAGTTTTCCAGGATGAAAACTCATAATTCAACAATAGGAGAAATAAGTAATTAATAAGGGAAGAAAGGAAAAAGATTAAAGAAGAATAATTTATAAAGGAGTCAGTGTCTGGAATATGTTTCTCACACAAGTTAAAGAAATAAATTTACTCCATTCAGCAATTAAAAGAGACAAATTGAAGTGTTTTCTAATTTTTTTATTTTCATAGTTTTATTACACACTTCAGAGGAGTCACTTCAAGTCTCAAAGATGGGGACTACCACCCGCTCAAGTTACTATCAGTAAGACTTACAAGTCATTGCATTTGCTGAGATGGAATTGGTTTGGAACAAACTGAAAACCCCCAAATCAAACACAAATTCTGTTGTCATCTGTCTCTGCCACCAAGCGGAAGCCAGTGGCAGTAAGACAATCATACACATTATATTTTGATTATTATTTTAGACATGCAGAATTCCCAAAATGCTCATAAATGAATGCCAGTTTTCCTATTTTCCTAAACCAAGGCATATATTGGCTAGCTAATTTTACTATGATGCACTACCCATTCTTAATGCACTGAAATACCATTGTACTTCAAAATTTAGGTTGAATGTGTAGTACCTTTTGTCTTGTCTTCTAATATGTTCAATATCATCTATGGAAAAGGACTGCTGTGTCTTTAACATTGAGGTAATGAGTAGAAACAGATGTTTTTTCCTTGTACCTTGAGACTTTCTGTTTCCAAATGAGCTCAGATTCAAGGTTAATGCTCAACAATAATTTCCTGGGCAGTTAGATAAGTTTATGTTCAGTTTAATGGTTGTGAACCAACTGTCAGAGGACTGGATGCCCACAATCGCCATAAAGTGCCCTTTCTTTCCTTATTGCCTTAAAATTTCTATCAAACTCATTGTCTTCCATGATCTTTGATATTTCTCCCACCATATCAATAGTATTTTTCTTTTAAGGATCTCAGAGAACTTAATAAATGTGTCTCACTCTCTATTTTATTAATGTTGTTGATTAGGTTTATGGATTCATAATTTGGGCTCATGAAATATTTGTTTCCATTGAGACAGAAAGACCAAGAGATTAATTAAACCCTCTATCCTCACTCTTCCTTCTTGTTCCACCTCTATTAGTAAAAACAAGAATGGAATGCAAAACAAAAAAAAATTATAGTTGTTATTAATTGATTGTTTTTCAGCAATCATATGCAGTGTATAATTATCCAAAATTTTGTTAAAATCCACAATTTTTATATGAAATGAAAAGGAAAGTAGAAGCTTCATCTAGAAAGGAATCTACATATTATAAATTCTATTAAATCTAACAACGTTCCGAGGCTGACAACCTTGAAATACTTGAGTCAAACCCTGTATCTCCTGTCCATGAGTTCTGTAAAGATAGCTAACAATAAATTGTTTACTCATTTTTCTGTAATAGAGATTTCAGTTCTCTATTTGCACAGCTTTTCTTAGTGATGTCGCAGCTATTTCCACTTCTGTGTGTATTAATGCAAAAAGAGTTCAAGGGCAGATGTCCTTCAGATAATTCAAAATACATGTTATAGTTGACAAAAGTTCAGTTTCAAATGAAAAACCTGCACTTAGTACAGAGTGACATTTAATTTAGATGTTCAGCAGTGTGGGTTATTGGTTCTGGGGGTTATACCTTGGCCAGTAATGAGTGCAGGAGTGACATATGACTGATGTTATTGTTTGCAAATTATTATACTGCCAGTGAAGGTAACTATTAAAGACAATCAAATATAGCCAAGCTGTATAGTGAAATCATTACTTTCTGCAAATATCTTGTGATTTATTCAAAAGCTTTTGCATTATGGAGCACCAAAGAATTTGAGAGACTATCCACCATAATCCAGGGAGGTTGTGACCTCATAGATTAAATGGGATGATGAGTTTCTATTGTCACAATGACACCGCCTTAAGACTCAGCCTTGGCCGTACATGCTTAGCTTGATAGGATTACAGCAATGAATGGATTTACATAACATTTGAAATGTTAGTATATGATCTTTGTCAAATAAAATATTGATTTATCAGAGATTGATTTGCTGTTGAAAATATTCATTTCTAGCGTAGAATAAAATCCTGAAAAACATTCATCTTATTAATAGCTCTTACTCTCCAAATATTTTTATAGGGCAGTTTCTATTTGGCCAGGCTCCACTTCCATCAATCTCTGGGCTCATAGTATATTCCAATTCCTTACTATGATAATATTCTCTTACCATTCCACCCCCTTTCCTCTCTCTCCCTGACAATTGCATTCCACAGACCAATTTAGCAAAGATGGTGATTGGCAACCTCAAAAATGATTCAGATATCTCAGGTTTTCAGATATCCATTACTGATATAAGTGAGCTCTTATCTGAGGTTCATCAAGACTGAGTAGCTTACTCATCAAAATAAGTCAAAAAAGACAGAAAGAAATGCCTTCGATTCTCCAGTCCACCACTTCACTAGAAGGATTAATGGTGTATTTAAATTTTCAGTTTTCCAGAGATACTCTTTCATTGTTTCCTGTCCTACCACAGTGCTGAGTTTGTATTTAAATGTTTCATTTTGTGCATTTCAAGCTGTCAGCCTGAAGAAATACCAATAAGTGTGTTAGGTTTAGATAATCGAAAATTCCCTTTACTCAGCTTCTTAGTCTATATTTATCTGTCTGGCTGTGAAATCTATTCCAAGAGTATTCATCTACCACCCAAATCTATTCACCAAGCATCAAGACTCATCAGTGAGATGGAATAATGCCATTTAATTAGTCTTTGATATACAGCTTAATTAGGTCTTAATAAGGGGTAGTGCATCCTAAAATCAATTATCTTGCTCTTTTTAATAAGAGCAACTAATTAGTAGGAAAATCACCACAGTTCTCTTTTTATCCTGAAGCTTTCCATGGTGCTAGGAAGAAGGTTATGAAGAAGAAAATAATACCCTCCAAACTATCTGGAAAAACTGTTATATTGAACTCATAAGGATATATTCAAAATAGTTGCAATACGTTAGAAATATTTTACAGAAAATGCAATGCTACCAACTCAGCATCCTTGTATATTGCATTGTTTTTTAGGTCATGCAATAAAGAAAAGTCAAGTGCTTTCTTGTGTGTGTAGCTCTTCCTTTTGCACTGTTGATAGGTGTTCTAGACATAGGTTCACTGTGACTCTGTCTACAGTGGTCGGGGTGCCACATTTACAATGAGTCATCTGTGTTAACTGATGCCTAGTTTACTCCTTCCTTCGAAGTACCCCTACGAACTGTCGAAGACAATTACCACAACAGTGGCTATGTGGACCAGGTCTTAGAGTTTTTCTGTTGGTATTTTGTTTGTTTCTCCCAACATAGTAGATTTTACTTACCTGTACAAAAGAACTACTTTTCATGACATTTATAAATCACTCAACAAATGTATATTCAACTTTTTCTATGAATTAGGTCCTGCTCAAGCCACTGGAATTTGGATGTGATTAAAACAGACAAGGGTCTTGCTCTCATAGAGCTAACATTTTAATGAAATGAGATAAAGGGAAATTAACACAAAGTCAAATATATAAGACAATTTCAGAGTGGTAGGTGCTATAAATGCAATCAAGTACGGTAGCATGGTAGAGAGGGACAGGGTGCAAAAGATACATTTCAAAGGTGAAGGCAACGGAAGGGTTTCTGAGGAGGTGCATTTAGACTGAGACCAGAAGGAGGAGAAGGAGATGATCAGGAGAAGATCTAGTAGAAGAGAGAAAATAAAGGCCTTGGGTCAAGGATAATCTTGATGTTTTTGAAGAATATAAAAGATGGCAGTGTGGCCGGAAACCAGCACCAGAGGTGGGGAGGGGGAAGAAATGAGGTAATATGGTAGCTAGAAATCAAATCAGGATGAGTCTGCTGGTCTATGGCAAAGAATCAGGATATTATTCAGAGTTAATAAGATGTTCACTGGGGGAATAGTGTGATTGATCTAACTTACGAATTTTCAAAACCAATACGAATATTAATTGTAGAATCTAGGTGGTGTGTATACAGGTTTTTAACTATACAATTACTTGAGCTTTTCTGTATCTTTGCAAATTTTCCTAATGCTGGGAGCGGGGGAATCAATACGGCGATGGAAGTGGAATAAGCAGAAGCAGTGAGTGGTTCAAGCATTAAATAATGGTAGTTTAAATTGGAATTTTAGTAAGAGAAATAGAGACTCCCTGCCCCCAAATTTTAAAAATTCTGTTAAAATGAAAGTCAAATTTTATTGCTCCTCTGGAAAAAATTTCTAATTATTATTTTATTGAACTTTACGAGTCAAATTGGCTGGCTGTGGTGGCTCACACCTGTAATAGCACTTTGGGACGTCGAGGCAGGCAGATCACTTGAGGCCAGGGATTCGAGACTAGCCTGGCCAACATGGTGAAATGCCATCTCTACTGAAAATACTAAAAATTAGCCAGGCATGGTGGTGGGCGCCTGCAGTCCCAGCTGCTTGGGAGGCTGACACAAGAGAATTGCTTGAACCTGGGAGGTGGAGGTTGCAATGAGCTGAGATAGTACCATTGCATTCCAGCCTGGGCAACAGAGCCAGACTCCATCCCGCAAACAACAACAAAATGCAAAATCAAAATTATTTCCTTGGTCTAGGGACACCCAGTCACCTAGTGGAAGAAAAATCCATTAATAGTCAGAAATACCTCCTTTGGCAAGCCTGACAAGAGTTGGAAGAGTGCTTCGTGGGGGTAAGACTGAGGCTGTGGAGTGGACTCTGTACTCTGCTCCATTATATATGAAATGAAGCAGCTCTGCATGATCTGCCCAGCTGCATAGGACTCATTTTAATTCAGGCACGCTTAAGGATACAATAAGGAACGTGGAAGCCAGGCTCAAGCTTAGCTTACTTCCCTTTGGGAAATTCAGTCACCTCAGCAGGTGGCCAGCTTCCAGGGAAATCCTTCAGAGAGTCGATTAATAGCTGCTTGACGCTAACTACTTCTTGGGAGCACATACTTCATAAAAGGGACAACAAATGAGCGACCTTTTTGAAGAGCCTAGTAATCAAGCTCAAGAAGGGCTTTTTGCTTGGCCCCAACACAGTCATGTAAAATTGATACTTAATATGAACAACTCTGTGATGATAAGGGTGTCTATACCAGGGGGAACAAACACATTTTGAAAAGTTTCTTTGGTACTTAAAACTCTAGGCGTCCTCTCACTCTTGCTGGCCTCAGCAAGACGCAATCTAAAGAGGCACAAATACACATATATGTCTTTGGCATACATCACAACTGAGGAGTCCTTACCAGAACGGACTAAGTCCTTCAATAAATTTAACCTACACTTTTACCTTGAACCATCTGAGATGGCATGATGATCTCTCTCTCTTTTCTTTTTTTTTTTTTTTTGAGATGGAGTCTTGCTCTGTCACCCAGGCTGGAGTGCAATGGCGCGATCTCAGCTCACTGCAACCTCCACCTCCTGGGTTCAAGCAATTATCGTGCCTCAACCTCCAGAGTAGCTGGGACTACAGGCATGCACCACCATGCCCAGCTAATTTTTGTATTTTTAGTAGAGATGGGGTTTCACCATGTTGGACAGGCTGGTCTCAAACTCCTGACCTCAGGTGATCTGCCTGTCTCAGCCTCCCAAAATGCTGGGATTACAAGTGTAAGCCACTGTGCTCGGCCACGATCTCTCTTACGGAGTTCATTTGATCCTGCCTGGAAGACTTAAGGAAGCAAAAAGCCAAAAAGAGACATGTTAAGCCATAAAGGAAGTGCTGGAGTTTTAGGTAGTTATTCAAAGTTCGAGAGTCTGTATCATAATGATGAGCACATATGTTCCTGCTTCTGTCTCCTTTCTTTAATATTGCATCTTTTTGTCTTGCCTTCCCATCATAGCCATTGATCACAGAACAGCACTACTATTTAACAAGTTTAACATGCTCTGTGCTTCTTTGTTTTGCCTCTTTAATGTGTTTGTCATGCTTCTTCAAGGGAAGAATTATTCTGAAGGCCATTGTCCCTCATGAGGCCTAGTAAATGTTTACCTTGCTTTGATAGTTAATTCTGATTCAAAGGTTGATCCTGATGGTTCAAGTCCAGGCTTAGCACCTTTGATAGCAGAATCTGCTGCATGGGAATAGCAATAGAGCTACTCTGAACGAAACTACTTTGGAGATACCATAGAATAGAACAACAGATGTTCTGGCTTCATTTATTCCAAACACAATGAGATTTGGATGGGGAAAGTGAAGGAGTTGAGTAGGGAGGAGGAGAGGACCTATTATTGAAAGAAATGGATAAAATGCTCCAAGTCTTCCTAAAAGATTGGATTGAACATAGCAGTTACTGTTTCAAAAGGAGTTAGATATCTAACCTAAGCAAAGCAAAGAATTTAGGGAGAATTCTTAATGAAGTTTAAAATTAGAAGATTATCAGAATGAGGTTTGCAATGAGCAAGTTTAGGTTTATTAGAATCCTGCCAACATGTACACACAAACCACACTCAAACTAAGGGCCTCATAGAGCTCAGCTCCATAAAGGATGGATGGATGGATAGATGGATGGATGGATGGACGGACGGATGCATAAATATATAGGTAAAGGGCACCGTTATGATAGAATGAGCAAACAAAATTTTTGACCCAAAATGCCACTATTGGTACATTTCAGAGGAGAAAGTCAGGATTCCTCTTCATTATTGTAGCCATATGCAGGAAACAGAGATTTATGCCAGAAGTCTCCAACTTCATCTCTTCCCAGATGACTTAGTGAAATGTCACATTTGCTTTGTCCAAAGTAAGCCAAGGAACTGCTAATACTGGCAATTCTGGTTAATCAACACCTATTAAGTGCACAGAGAAACTTGGCCCCAATCACAAGCATGTGAAGGCCCTCAGTTGACTAAGGCCTTAATCATTGGCTCTGGCTCACTGCTGCCTCTGGTTCTAAAGTCTCAACACTCTGTCTCAATGGGGGCCTCAAGAATCACCTGTTCTGCACCAGTTATCATTTTATTATAAGCTTTCATACTCATTGGATTATTTTATAACTGTATGTCTTATAATAGATGGATAGAGGATACATCTATATTTAGATTTTTTAATATAAATATAAATCTATATTTAGATTTTTTTCTTTATATTTATATTTATATTAAATATAAAGAATTCGCTGCAATATTTGTAATTTGAGCTCCTTCATTTTCCTTTCTTTTTCACCCTGGATGAAGAAGTTAAATTCTCTGAGCCTCAGTTTTCTCATGGATTGTGATGAGGAATGAACAAATGCTTATAAAACTCTTAGCACAATGTTTGGCAGTACTAAGCCCTTAAATGGTTATTGCCATCATTTTAAGATTTGTAAAATGAGTTTCCCTCTCTTTTGTATTACTATATTCTGTGACTAAATATAATGTTAAGTATTTAAGTACCCTGGCTTTTTATTTTTTTTTATTACCGATAGCGCCTTTTTCCTCTTCCTATTATCTTCCATTATAAATTGTACTACTGTAATATAATTTTTTTCAATGCCCACACATAAACCTTGAAAGTTAATACAGAGCAGTATTTTTGCTGTAAACTTCTCTTCCCACTCCCATGCCCTGTTGTTACAACTAAACATATTAGTATCATATTTCCCTACAATTCAGTGAGTTAACATACCATGATAGCATTCAAGTCCAAGGAATTTTGCCATTATGACCAATAACCAAATAGTTTCATTTATATGTTTTGGCCTCTGTGAATTGACAAATGAAACAGTTTGATGCAAGAATAAAATACGTGTTGACAACAGTGATGACAGAAAGCGTAAGAATGTCTCTTCCATCAGCTTGTTTCCTTCTGTGTAGAGATCTATGAAGAACAGAAGCAAAGGAAACCTATATGGCTCACGTCTATATAGTTCATGGAGCCACTTATGACTTCTTTTGCTATTCTCTTTGATTCCTTATTCAGCAAATAGAACCAAGATACAATTAACCTTGTGAATAGTTCTTTAGGGGTGTACATATTCAGATTTGATTGGGTCTCATTTGGGTCACTCTCATTGACCTGAAGGTCAAAAAGAGCATACTGGCTGCTTTGGGGTAAGTAATATTGAATTAAATCTCTTCAGAGACTAGTTTAAAGCCTGGAAAAGTCTTCCGGCTTAAATATTGAGAGATAATTGGAGTGTCTTGTGGTATCAAGTGTTTGAGTACAAATTAATATTTTGGTGGGATTGCTTGCTGTATATTTTTAAAGGATTCCCATTGAAAGTCAGTTTAGTTTATACACAAGCCTCACAGTTATCTATTTAGAACAGTTGCAAGTAGCAGTTACAGCACTAATTACTGGACGACCATTCTTTCAGAATGTGAAAACCAGGTTATGTTTTTATGACACTTTGAACAAGTATTACATGACTCAGGGTGTTTCAAAAGTTAAATGCCTTCTGAAGACGTGTTTAATTGAAATTTCAGAGAGCAATTATTTCCATTTTTCTTTTGTTTTGAGATAAAGATTTTCTCCTTTGTCGCTGAAGAACCAGTCATGAAATTCGGGGTTTGGAGAGCAGATAAAGGAAGGGCAAGAGGGATCTTTATAGAAATTGGGCATAAAGTCGCTGTCAACTACTCGATAATGGATTTCTTGACATTTTTGTCCCCACAGTCACCCACCTCTTCTTTTCTGCATTCCAATTCTTCTCACTTGATAACGGTTTCAACTTATTAAAACAGATAGTTCCTCTGGTCACTTGCTTGACCCCAACATATATTTTAACTTTTAAAAATTTATATTACTCAAGGTAATACTTTAGACACAAAACACTCAGAAAGGGCCATTTCTAAGTCCATTTATTTTCTCATGATCCATATTAAAACCTAGAGGCTGATTTTTTACATAGTTTTAGAGGTGGAATATTTAGTCCTGAGTTATGTATTATTCATTAAGAATTACAGGTTGGATACTTAGGGCCTATGATCTCATCAAGTGACTTAAGAAATGCTTGAGACATGGAAAAATTGTAGTATCTCAAAATATGGGGGGGGGACATTGAAGACAATATTTAATATAACATCCATAACACAGCATATCCACTCTGTTAATTGTTATGTTTAGTACCATCAAAATTTCATAACATTTAAAAACAATTTACAGGTTAGGTAGCCTTCTTCTGTAAAAATTCCTAATAACATGCAATGACTATAGAATCACTGCCACTCATAAATTAAGTTAGTGACACGTAGCCAAATAAGTTTAAAAACAATATTATAAACAATAATTATTCACCAATTAAAAATCATTTTAATGTCAAATGTGGATGCTTGTGAATATCTTCCATATGATGTCAGGTATTGCCTCTAAAAATAAAAGCACCTAGATCTCTAAGAAAGATTAAAAGCAGTCCTGTAATCCTCAGCAAATGGCAGTGCTCTCTACTTAACTCTTAGCATAAAATACGTGTATTGAGAATTGAAAGCAGGATCTAAAAGAGGTATTTCCACACTCATGTTAATAGCAGCATTATTCACAATAGCCAAAGGGTGGAAACAATCCAAGTGTCCATTGAGAGATGAGTGGATAAACAAAATGTGGTATATACATATGATGGAATATTAGTTAACCGCCAAAAAGAAAGGAATCCTGGTGCATACTATAACATGAATGAATCTTGAGGACATTATGCTAAGTGAAACAAGCCAGGCACAAAAAGACAAATACTATGTGATTACACTTATATGAAGATTCTAAAATCATCAAATTTCTAAAAACAAAGTAGAACAATGGTTGCGAGGGGCTAGAAAAAGAGGGAAGTGAGGAGTTGTTGTTTAACAGATACAGAGTTTCCGTTTTGCAAGATAAAAAAGTATGAAGACCTGTTTGACAGCAATGTGAATATACTTAACACTACTGAACTGTATACTTAAAAATGGTTAAGATAGAAAATCGTATGTTATTTTTTTTACTAGAATTTGAAAAAAATTGCATTTTAATAAGTTATTGAGTCCTTTATTCCTTGGATTGTGCTTTATACAAGAATACTTTGATAAATGCAATGGGTTTTCTTCTCTTGTTTATATAACTTTTTCTAATATAGTAGAAAGTAAAACTATAAAAAAGTAATATTATTTCTCAAACTTGAACCATTTAAAACCGATTTTAAATTAAAAAGAAAAATAAAATGTATGACATAAATTCATTTTATTAATGTTTACTCATATATATGTATATATATGTAAAAGTATATATATGTAAATATATATGTAAAATATCCATAAACAAATAGTATTTTAACTTTTGGACAATCATAAAGCAAACAAAAATTAGAAGTGTCACTATTTCCTATAGTGTTTGTTTCCTTCAATGACGTGAAGTCTTAAAGGAAGCAAAAAATTACTAATGATACTATTCTCCTGTTACTTTTCTTTCCTTGAATTACAAGCAAATTTCTTTATATGGCAATGCAGAGATGTCTGTAGCCCTTCACTTGGGAGAAATGTATCATTTCTATATTAAATCTGTTCCATGTTCTTTTCTCATTAACACACAGCAATAAAAATAGTATGACATCCCCAACATAATTAAAAATGCAAATGCAAACCAACATTTAAATTGTGCGATAGCACTAACTTATAAATGCTCAACCAGATGATTTAGAATATGCTGATATTTATTGTTTTAAATTATTATTGAAATGAAAACATAAACTCAAAACATTTTCAAAAAGAATTGTAAGGCACACTCTGAGAATACCAGTTTAGGAAACCCTAAGTTTTAATACAGTAAGAGACAAAGTATAATAGAGATATATACAATGTGATGTTGGAATACGAGGCAATTAATTCTGCTAAAGCGGATCAAGGAAGACTACAGAGAGAGACTGTCAATTAACATTTAAATTGGACTTTGTTAGCTAAGTACGAAATGCCAGTGGGGTAAACGTTTGTGTGTTGCCTGAGTTGGAAATTCCAACAGAGATGGTAACTTAAGCAAAGGCCAAAACATGAGAAAGAATGTGGTATATCTGAGGGAACAATGTGTGGGATATTTGAAAGGGTACCTGGAACTACCCAAAGTTCCAGCTATTTAATTGCTATTAAACTTTGGTTATTAACAATGTGGCACCATGCGAGAGTATTAAATTTCAGAGAAAAGGTGGATCATATTTGTGTTTTAGAGGTACACTCAAAGTGAACTACATGAGGACACATTTTGTAGCAATGAAAACAACTGCCGTCCAGAGTGGCCAATAAACCTAACAGATTTGTCAAGGCTGAACGTAAATTAACCTAAAGGCAATTATTTTGTTTAATGTTGAGGAAATAATGAAAATATTTTTCTCTTAAGGAGGCACTACAATCATAAAAGTGTGGATTGCTGTTATCTAGTTTTTGAAAAATAGTAAATATTCCATAAAAGACTCCTTAAATTAGTAAGATTGAGCTTCAAACTAAAAGGACAGAGAGGAAGAGTCTTCTATTTTTAAATATACTTCAAGGGAGAATAGGTCAATGGAATGCAGACATGGGAGAGTTGAGGAATGCAACCTTTTAAGACTCCCAATGCTGCATTTTCCCCACTGAGTATGATTCATGCTTCCTTCAAGAACAGAAGTGAGAGAAGATTTATCTTTTGTGATAAGCCAAGTCAAAAAAACGCAGGCATGAGAACTTAGGTGGGGTCCTGAGAGATTGATTTTGGTTACAGCTTGAATTGGAAAGAGAACAGTTCAAAGAACGATTCTCGCTCATTCTTCAGTGTGATGAGCCATCACTTAGAGAGACGCTGAAACATTCATTAAAAACATGTTGCTAGCCTAACCTCCTGGATATCCAGACAATTTCAATTGACTATCTCGCAAATTGAACTTATAAATTTTCTCCCTCAAACGCTGTTTCTCTTTCTGTATTTTCCGAATTAGTAAACACAGTGCCTGTTTCCTATTGACATTCCCTCCTGGTTGCTCACGCTATAATGCTTAAGAAGCTAGGGAGTCATCATAGAATCTTTCCTCTCACAAATTTTCTTGCCAATTTTTCTCGCTTCTGTATTTATGGAATTCATTTATTCTGTTCTATGCACACTGCAGTCAGGTCCCTCCATTTAATTCCTGATGATCTCTAGTCTCTAGTCTTACTATATTATTGTCTCTGGGTTTTCTTCTCTGCTTATCCTTCACAAGTCTACAATAATTATATTTCTACCTAAAGTACAATCATTCCCTTGAAGGGTATTGGAACACTATGGTTTCAATCTCCCAGAGTCACAGAATAAGTCTAAGTATTGATCACAGTACTTACTGACTGAGGGTTATTATTTTCTCAAATCGGCTTATGAGGAAGTATTATTGAGTTTCTGTGCCTCAGTTTTACTCATAATAAAGCTGTAAGGGTTCATTAACACAACAATGCATGATGCATAGGAAATGATCAACAGCGTTGTTATTTTCTTTATTAATTTTCTTCTGGCTTCTCATTTCCATCTTGAGAAAATCCAACAGGATAGTCAAAGTCTCTGTAATCTGTCCACTACTTTCCATTCAAATCTCATCTTTCACCTAAGATGTTAGGAACCACGAACTCCAGACATAAGGCACAACTTCTGTTTCACTGAATGAACTATACTGACTTATCCCTCCAGGCCTTGCACATGCAGTTCTCCTTAAGACCAATGCCTTTTTCTCCTGTCAAAATAATTTAATTTCTAATTTCCTTCTTCATTCATATTAGGGGGTGCTCTTACCGAGTTCCTGAACCCCATCAGAACATAGTGGCCCTAATGTGTAGTCCTGAAATGTACTATGCATACTTCTATTGTGACAGCTATTACACTGTTGCGTTTCTCATTTGCTGCATCAACAGGCCAAAATCCCTAAGGCCAGGATTCTAGGCCTTATTCACTCCCAAAACTTCCAGATGAGACCAAATATAAAATTGGTCATGGATTAAATTGGATAAAATTGACATGGATTACTTAATAGCATTCCAAAATTTGAAGAGATCCTCAAAAGTCTCTCTGTCGATTTGAACCTATTTCAGTGATACAATATTAACAATTTACACAATTTGAAATTGGAAAATTTATAAACATATGTAAGTTATGTTAAATTTATAAACATACGTAAGTTATTTTTATATTTTGCCTGTTTTTCAACTTTAGACTCTAACTTGCTCACTGGACCCAGTTGGTAGTTTGAGCTAGCTAAATATAACTGACAACATATATTGTTTTTATTTTATTTATTTATTTTTTGAGATGGAGTCTTACCCTGTTGCCCAGGCTAGAGTGTAGTGGCTCAGTCCTGGCTCTCTGCAGCCTCCGCCTCCCAGGTTCGAACACTTCTTCTGCTCAGCCTCCCGAGTAGCTGGGATTACAGGCACCCACCGCCACGCCTGGCTAATTTTTGTATTTTTAGTAGAGACAGGGTTTCACCATCTTGGCCAGGCTGGTCTCGATCTCCTGACCTCAAGTGATCCACTCTCCTTGGCCTCCCAAAGTTCTGGGATTACAGGCATGAACCACCGTGCCCAGCCCAACAACGTACGTTGTTTTTCAATGGGAAAAGTTGGCCATACATTTCAAAAAGCTGGAGGCCAAAAAATATCTGAATACAAAGGAAATTTAGATCAGAGTTCTCTTGGAAGCCAGCTAAAGAAGCCAAAATGCTCTGGTAACTGCAACAATTGAGATTAGGTAAACTAATTCTACAGTTTTCTTTTGTAGAAACAGTCTATTATTGCTTTGATTCAGTTTACAAAATAATTTTTCAGTTTCAAAGAAAGCATTGTATTGATATTGGCAGGAAAAACAGTTGGGAAATGTAATTAGATTGTAGAGAAGAAATTACTATGATGATGCATCTCTTCTTATCTGGTATATTAGATTTTCATTTTCCATTTTTCTTTTTTTTTTCTTCTTGGTTTATCAATTTTTTCTAGCTCCCTTATTTTTTTCAACTGAGAGGTTCAGCAAGGTCCCCAAAATACTCTATACCCCAAGGAACCTATTTTCTTCTAAAAGAAAAGGTCCTAAGTTAAAATTGGGTCACTGGCATTGCTTTACAGTTCCAAACTGATTCCCAAGGTAATGCTGAAATCATTCATGACCTGCTAAAAAGGATAGAGTACAAAAGGTGGACCCAATATTTTCCTTAGAGAAAAAGCATAGAGGTCTCTATATTTATTATCTTAGAACCTGGCAGTCTTTCTCTGCGTCATTTTTTTTGTCTGTCCCTGTTTTCTCTCTCTCTCTCTGTGTCTCTCTCTCTCTTTCTCTGTGTATATAGAAATACATATATAAATATATGTTATATATTTATAATATATATATTATATAAACATATATACACACACACACACATAAACATACACACATACAGAGTTCTCCCACTCATCACATATTCACTCCTCTTGTAAATGTGTCACTGTTTCTATCTGGAGGACCATCCTCTCCATCATGTCCTCCCAGTGAAAATAAATCCATCTCTCGCTGGAGGGTTAGGCAGGTGACTCAGGCCTGGCCATGCAGTCAATGAGCTCATATCAGGATGTATCAGGTTTATTTTTGTTATGTTTTTTACCTTTCCACTTACTGTGAGAATGTGAATAATCTGGAGAAGATGCAGCCAACTTTCCACCACAAGGGAAAAGCCTGACAGAAAAGGAAATCAACTTTATATAAGGATAGTGAGACACTGGGAAACAGGAACCAGGACCTATTTGAGCCCTCCATCACCTTGTTCTACAGCAAGAAGAGTCCCTTGATTTTGCAATTTTGTGAGCCAATAGATGTCAGATTTTCTATTGCTTACAACAGCAAAAAAGCCATGCTGATACATGAGCATTAGCTGGTTGCTAATAAGTTCTAAAGTCTTTGAACATGTAAAAGGCACTTGAAGAGCTTGTTTTTAACATAGATTCTTAGTTCTTAATCACAGAGACTTTAATTCAGTTGGGAGTGGGGAGAGACAGGGAGAAAAACATGAGGTTTATATTTTTAAGAAGCACCCTCTGTTATTCTAAAGCTTATAGCCTACACACTACACACTGGGCAGAACTAAGGTGGTGATGACCTGCTTCCTTTTTCAGAAATGACCAACAGCTCTGCAGAGGGAATGTTTTAGACAAATATTATAATCAAATAAAAAGCAACTCGAATTCATATCCCTTAATTATTTACATTTTGAACTCCACTCCTTTCTTTGAGGGAGCTTTATCCTGCTTCCAAGAAAGGCCTGGGAAAATTTTTTCAAATCTTAATAGTTCTACCATAAGTTATAAAAAATCTCCTGCACTTGTAATTTAATTTAAAATAATCCAAGACTGAAGTGTTAAATTTTTTTGGTAATTTTAAAGAGCAATTTATTAATTTACCATGAGATTTGAAACCAGGATACACATATCACCTGGCTAGCACATTCCTTATTCAACAAGCAAAGCTATAGAAAGTTTTACCATCTGATGTTCTTTAATACCAGATGCAGATTAAAAAATATATACTTTTCTTGTATTTTCTTCACCACAATAAATAAGAGAAAGAAAAAACGGAGGAAAATTAAGAGGGAAGAAATGAATTGAGAGAGAGTAAAGGAAACTATTGACCATTCATTACGTGATATGTTGAATCTACTGAGAAAAACAGAAAACTATTTTTTTTAGTAATCCATCCCACTAATTTCATTTAAGTAATTCACCAATTTGGTTAACAAATATTTACAGAATGTTAGCTGTGTTCTAGGAATTGAACCAGGAATTTAAAAAAAATAAACATAATGCTACCTTCAAATAGTTAACAGTCTAATACCAAAGTCCAAAATATATTAAGTGGCTATTGTATGTGTATTCAACATTGTGCTAGACATTTTGGTCTTCTAAAAAGAGACTTTATATTTATAAAATTAATGTGTATCTTCTTACAAAGACAGTTAAAGGTGTATTAAATAAATGATTCAAATAGTCATTAATCAGGCAAGCCTCAGGGGATTAGGGAAAAAACCAACATAACCACATGAATTCTGAACCATCTCATGCACTGGAATTGACCCCCCAAAAATGATCATTTCAAGGGATAACAGTAAAGAAAACAATTTCTCTACATTGTTTTCTTGAAGGAGGGCAATTTGAAATATGCCTAGGGTAATCTATCTAAGACATAGAAGTTGATCCACTTCTATGTCTTAGAAAAGCTTTATAAGTTCTAACTGCAGTTCTTTTGTTTACTGGTGGTATGATACTGGACAAGTTGCTGAACATTCCTCATTTATAAAACAATGATGGAGTTCATTGCATAAGATATTTCAAATGCTCTTCCTCCCTAAGTGTAGATAGACATTTCCATCTGGTGCAGCTTTGCTTTTGCCCATGGACTTCCTCTAACATTTCTTGTAATATGGATCTCCTGTTAATTAATTATTTCAGTATCAGTATGCCTAAAGGTTTTTATTTCACCTGTCTTTGTGAAAGGCATATTTGCTCAGCATAGAATTCTAGGCTGATTTTTTTTTCAGTATTTTAAAGATATTGTTCTACTATCTTCTTGCTGGCATTGTTTCCAAGAAGAAATCTGTTGTCCTCATCTTTTTTCTTCTGTAAGTAATGATCTCTCTCTCTCTCTCTCTTTTTTTTTTTTTTTTTTTTTGGTGGTTTCAAGAGTTTTTTTCTTAACATTGAATGTTAGAATGTTATCTTTTTTATGATATGCCTTGGTGTGATTATTTTTGTGATTCTTGTATTTGGAGTATATTGAGCTTCTTGTATCAAATTTGGAAACTTTCATCAAACTTGGAAATTTTTGGTAATTCTTTCTTCAAATGTTTTTCTGCTCTTTCCTCTTTCCAGGATTCCAGTTGCGCTTGTATTTGTCTACTTAAAGTTTCTCACAGTTCACAGATTTTAGGCTCATCTTTAAATATTTTAAAAATGTTACATAGTTTTTCATAGCTTTCTTGCTCTGTTTTCAGGTTTATTAATCATTTCTTCTGAAACATTCAATTTGCTGTCAATACAATCCAGTGTAGTTTTGATCTCAGACATCGTAGTTTTTGGTCTTAAATTTTGACATAGTATTTTTATCTTTCATCTTTCTGCTTATGATTTCGAATATAGAATAAATATTTTAATGTCCTCATCTGCTAATTCCAACATCTATGTCAATTCTGCATTAGTTTTAATTGACTGACTTTTATTCTCATTATGGATTATATTTTCTGATTTTTTGCATGCCTATTTTTTTATTGGATATCAAACATCTTGAATTTTATCATGTTGAGTAATGGATATTTTTGTATTCCTGTATGTATTCTTGAGCTTTGCTCTGAGATGCAGCTAAGTTATTCAGAAACAGCTTGACTGTTTCACATCTGTCTTTTAAAGGTTTGCTAAGGAAACTATCAAGGATATGGTTTGTTACTCTAGGGCTAATTATTCTGCACTATAGAAGCAAACTCTTCTGAATACTCTACCTAATTCCCTGTGAATTTTGAACTTTATTTTAGTCTGTCTGGTGGGAATAGGCATTTTTCATTCCTTTGTGAACACTGGGAACTGTTTCCTCCAATACTTCTAGTTGTTTTCCTGGCCACAGCTAGTTTTCTTGCACTTGCACACGAATCAGCACTCTGCTGAACACTTAAGGGGGACTGTGGGGTTTTCCCTCTGTGCAGCTCCCTTGTCTACAGTACTTTAACTTGCCAACTCTATCGTCCTTAATCTCTTTGTATTCTCAGAGAACTACTTCCATAACTCCGGGATTCTGTTGGGCTTGGCCCGGGTTCTCGCTCTTTATGCTACAGCTAGAGCCTTTCTCAAAGCAGTAAGTTGGGGCAATTGTCAGGCTCACCTTTCTTTCAGGAACCACTTCACTTCATTACCTGGTATCCAATGTCTTAGAAACCATTGTTTCATATATTTTATTTTGGGGGGATGTGTCTAGACGGAGGGTATATCTGGTATCTATTACTGAATATTCGCTGGAAGCAGAAGTTCACTGAGGGTAATTTTTTAGATACCAAAACATGTTTGCTCTCAGGATATGATAGAATTTGCATTCATATTTTATATTCCTAGAAACAAAGAGTATTTCCCTGTTCAGGTTATTAGGAAAGATATTCTTCCAAAGCATCTAGATACACTCTGGTGAGGATAGTAGTAGCACAATATTTGGTGACTTATGTGAGCTTGCTTCTTACCAAGCATAGCACACATTTGGGGAATCTTTTTACTTAAGCTGATAGGATTTAAGGTTAAGTTGATCATGATGTTAATGCTTCATACTTCATGTTTTATAACTAATATCTGATTTTATATATATGATATTTGCTTACTGTTAAGAAGCAAAAATATATGGGTATACATATATATTTTTATGTGTAAGTGCCTCCACACATTTACTCCCACATGTTCACATATATAGTGTAGTCTAGAAGGCTCAATTCATTTCACAGTACCTTTATTGATGACATTCATATGTATTTATATTTTCCCTTCTACAGTTAATGCTTTGACACATATCCTTGCTCATATATCTTTACAAAATTATATGAATAGTTTTACTAAATATTTTTATGAATTGGACTTTCAGCAGACATAGCATGCACACAATTTTACTGTGACTGTAACTGTCAGATTGCCTTTCCCAAATAATTGTGTCTTGAATTATAGTTTATATTACAATGTATATAAAATCGTGATAATATTTAATACTAATAATTATGTTTGCTGCTTTGATCTGTCAGAACTTGTATGAAAATATTTACGTGAGGTATGATAAAATTGTATAACATAATTGTATAACATAATCCACTATAAATTTTAATTATTATTAATAAATATATAAGGATAAGGTATCAATTACTAATTTAAAGCTACTCAACAAAATTGGCAGTCTAAATAATAAACATCCATTATTAATCCATAATTACATAAAATTAGCTTATTATAAAATAGATGTATGAATCTTCCATGTCAATGTCTTAAAAGACCAAATGAGATTATTTTCCTTCATAAGTAGATTCGTATACCAGTGATATGCAGTAAATACTACATTACTTCCAATTTTGTGTTAAGAGCTTATATCATAAACAATTCTCTCCACTTTGAGAGATCAGGCCTCTAAGTAGGTGGATTTCTGCATATAGCCTTTTCCGTATCTGAAAGTATAAGAGGAAACAGAATTAGAGAAAATCGTAGTGTAAACTCTCAAGGAAGGAAGCTTGTAGGAGCAGAATGGGCAGTGGTAATATAATAAAAGTAGAGTTTCCTGACTAGCCCTTTTGGATGTGTGAGAGGAACCCAGACTATATTTCTCCTCAATTTATATTGTAGGAAACCAGCCATTATTGACCATAATGTGGACAAAATATACTAAGAAGAATTCATAATATTGCTATAGATTCTTCTGGGATTGTTACCCAAGAAGTCTTTTTATGAATATTGCTAAATTATCTTAACTATTTTGTGGACAACACCCTCAGGGACAAGGCCTTTATTTGCATCTGTTACTCTGGTTGTTAATCATGGGAACAGTAGATGGAGAGAGATGAGAATGGACCCATTCGCTTTCTTTCTTTCAGGGTATTACCAACAATAATACAGACAATAATCTGAGGAAGATAGGATTGTTGTAATTTATTGGACATGTTGAAATAATGCTTCCTATGGGCACAGAATGAAATAAACCAACAGCCTGCATTTTAAACATCGAGTTTTCCTAGTAATGGCAGATGTGGGTAAATAGATCATATCTTCTTAATGAGGACATATTAAACTTTAGCTCTTCCCCCTGATCAGCACACATTGAGAACCCATATTATTTTTTAGCATTTCCAAGCACTACTTATGAGGAACTAGTTGTGAAATCATCACAAAGATGTATTGTTTGGAAGCTGACATGAGGTACACAAAGTTTGGGCTGCAGAATTAGAATAGAAAATTCAGGAAACATTTACTGTTTACATTAAAACCAATCATTCTCGAAGAGTTTTTTACACTGGGACTGCGTTCATAGAAGATCGTCTAAACTGTTCAAGTTACTGTTTTTCCACAACCGAATGGACCGGTTGTTTGCCAGTGTTTTGTCCAAATTTTAGTAGATAAGAATTTCACTGACTGAATCCTCACAAAGAAATATTATGAAACTGGTTTTTTTAAGCACATAATCACAGCAGCTTCACCTTACTCCCTGAGTTTTAAAACATAATAAACATCTTAACTGATAGCAAAATAAAAGATAAAAATCAGTATCCTCTCTTAAAATGTAATCACTTGCATTATTGGAAAGAAAACCAGATATCCAATGTATTAATGCAAGAAATTTTCTGAAACCCAATACATGCTCTAACCCTCGTAGTGGAAATGTGTGATGACAGTAGACTCTTGAAGCAAAAATCAATGCATGCATTCAACTGCCATTGTGATATTTATGTTGCTATTCATTCAGGATACTAGAAGGCAGACTGCTCACCTCTAATTCAATCAGGAAGAAAAATAGCTAGTCCAGAAATTATCAAGCATACTCACATTTCGTGTACCAATTACTAATATAAAATAGTCTCTGCCCGCTCATTTGAATAAACTTAAGGGAAAAAAAGGCTTTAACATACCTTACACCAACGAAAACCTAAATATTATCCTGGAATGTCAGGAAATTCATCAAATCCAGTAAATTTGATTAAACAGAAGATTTTAGATGCAGGCTTAGGTGAACTGATTCCATTATGAATATGAAACCAACTATTTATATTCAGTAATAATTAAGGAATTCTTCACTAAATATTTTTTTCAAGATCTTCTTTTGACTTCTGCATCTTTGGTGTTTTACTAACATAATAGGTGGACACATCTATGGAAACATTTAAGAAAGCAATGCATTTAGGTAAGAAGAAATTCAAGGGAGAGATTTGGTTGTACTGTACGACCAAAGAGGTCTTCATATTTTCTTGGAAACCATTGAAAACACCATTTTCTCACTGAGTTTTACTTGGTAGTGAATTTGTATTAAAAGTCTGATTTTCCACTTTCTGAGATGTATGTTTGAAATTAAGCACTAGGAAAATATTCAGATGTTTCTTTCAACACTACATAGTCTGAAAGAAGCCTGGAGCCGTGGTCCCGGGGCACAGTATTTCTTTGGTAAGTGAAAGCATTTCAGCCTAAGAATTTAGAACAAGGCCAACAAAATTACGGACAAGATGAAGAAAAAAAAATGTGCAGAAAATTATTTTAAATCAGTAATGGGTTTAAATAATTTTAGAACCACATGGCAAGCTCTGTCATCAGCAAATCACTGAGCAAATATTGATGTCAATGAGGCAAAGATTACTTCTCTCCATCTAATTTTTGTTGAGAAAATGGAACTTAGCATTTATTTAAGACCAAATAATTTGGCTTTTAGAGAAAAATGTATGCTTTTTTTGGTTGTTTGTTTGTTTTTGTTTTTTGTTTTTTTTTTTTTTTTTTTTTTTTAACAAACTACCTCAATTTAGATCCTGCAGTCTATGGCCTTCTGAAAAATAACAAGAGGAAAATGGACAGAATCTAAGTGGAGTGTTAGGTCATATGAATCTGCCTTAGAAATAGAATCAGGTTTATAAATCTTAAGAAAGGGACTGAAAGTATGGTTTCACAAAGAGAAATTTAAGGAAAACGTCACTGGAATAGGGGAGGCCCATATAGGCTGAAAGTACGTATGTTTCTATGAATTAGATATAATTGTGAAGGGTCTACATATCTATGAGAGTGAGAGCTGATGGGGTGGGGCCAGATGAAACGCAGAAAGCATTTTTCAAATACTTTTTTTTTGGATGTTTGTTGCTTATACTTGTCATTTGATGTTCTGTGAAAATACCTTCCCAAAGATTAACCCTCTTATTTCTTTGGAGAATGAACAGTGAAAGCTCTTAGAAACATGAACTACATACACTTAGAGGACACTTTTTATTAGTCAAGCCTTCTATCCATACAGTTATGTTTTCCCTAATTCTCATTTGTGATGGTAAATAGATATCCAAAATAATTTAGACCTACCAAGACATGTCTTTGTGATATGCTGATGTTTCCATGAATATAAAGACATTCTCCTGCAGGCAGTTGCGTTGGCTTTAAAATGCTAGAACTATCCATTTTGAGTGTAATTAAACAAAATAAATGAAAGAAATCTACCCTGCTGGTATTTATGCAACAACTGCTGGAATAAATCTTCTCATTTACAAATATACTGGGACCATTAACTAGAAGCCACACCACATCATTATTTCACAGAACTTTAGGCAATTGTGATGACTTTTCTCAAATCAGCATTATTTTGCAAAGTCAAATAAAACAGAGAGAACCAATTGACTTTTTCCCCAGCACTTTTGAAGAAGAAATAAAGCTGCTTAAAAATCAATGAATGTTGCACTTTCAGAAATATTTTTAGAAGTGCATTTTTTTGGAAACTATGATTCTTTTTGTACAATTCATTTTATTTTTTGGAGCCACTTAATATTCTTGAACCATATTTAACTTCCCTAGGAAACTGTGAAGAGTGGCTTGAAATCCATAATTATATTAAAGCTATGGTCCCAGTAACAATGGCTATTCCACAGGTGCTGACAAATGCCTTGTCATAGGAATATAAAAGCAGGGAGAAAGTGAGATTTTCCTCTGCTTACTTTTAAGTAGTACTGATCCTGAAAGGAAAGTTTAAGTATTTGGAGAAAGAGAGAGATGAAAAGGAAGAATTCTGTCCAGAGAAGAATTGTCAATAGGCAAGTTCATCCATAGCCACAAGTGCCCCAATATGCAAGCACTTCAATAACCCATCTCAGTATCTCTTGGGAGCTTTCAGGATTTCCTGCCCTCTGCAGGCATGCCCGACATCCTGCCCACCTCACACATTCAACCTCTCTCTGTTCTATCCCACGTCTTCAAAGTCTTAATTCTGTGCTAAGTTATGGGTATTTTATTTGATCAAATACTCTTTAATTATAATTTTTAAAATGATATATTAGCACTCTTATGGGAACTTCCTAGAAGCAATGTGTTGACTTAAAGGAATGTCTCCAAATCTTAGATGCAACTTTACGATGTAAGACTCCTGTAGGCATTTGTTAATACCGCAGTCTCCCCAAAGATAATGGCATTCCATGACTGTCAGTGAATGGTCCCTGGTGATGACAGAAAAGTAATGTGAAGGTTGTCAGGGCTATACTTTTGAAATAAAAATTAGACATGTGGAGTGGTTACCTTTTGACCTTCAGGTTATATGCATATACTCAAAATTTTATTCAAAAAATGTTTTAAATCTATTTCTGAAAAATACAATACACACACACACACGTAATTCTATTAGTGTCTTCTGAATACAATATCTACACATCTGTATGTCTATACTGATATTCCAGAATTTCAAAATCAGATGTAAACATAAGAAAAAACAATTGGCTGGGCACGGTGGCTCATGCCTGTAATCCCAGCACTTTGGGAGGCCAAGGCAGTGGATCACGAGGTCAAGATATCGAGACCATCCTGGCCATCATGGCGAAACCCCATCTCTACTAAAAATACAAAAATTAGCTGGGCATGGTGGCGCACGCCTGTCATTCCTGCTACTCTGGAGGCTGAGGCAGGAGGATTGTTTGAACCTGGGAGGTGGAGGTTGCAGTGAGCCGAGATTGTGCCACTGCACTCTAGCCTGGCGACAGAGCGAGACTCTGTTTCAAAAAAAAAAAAAAAAAAAAAATAAGAGTATCTACTGTAAGAGAGAAATTCATTACAGATCCACATTCTCCTTAATCATAACAAACAAAAGGTGGAAGCAATGGCTGTCCACTTCAGGAAAATGAGTTCTAAAGCTTCTAAGGCATTGAGAATAGGTACTTTGAAAACTGAGAACTTACTTCTTTAAGGAGTTACATAGTTATAGATGCTTCCTACGTGCCACATTCTGTTTTGAGCACGTCACACATATCATTGTATTTACTTCCTAAAATGACCCTTAGAACAAACTTCATGACAACGTTGAGATAGGTACTGTTACTGCTCTCTTTTTACTAATGAACAAACCCAGCACAGTGAGGCTAAGCAACTTGGTCACAGTCACAGATAGTAAGTAGTAGAGCCACGATTCAAACGCAGTCACCTACCACCATACTGTGCCATCTGAGGCAGTACTTCTCATAGTTTAATGTCCGCAAGAGCGGCCCCGCCAACTTGTTAAAACGTGGATTTTCCAGAGATTCTGATTCAACAAGTTTGTCTGGGCTTGATGATTTACATGTCTAACAAGCTCCCTGTTGATGCTGATGCTGCCCATCTGCAGACCATACTGGGGGCATCACTGACCTACGGAACTATGCAAATCAGCAAGATAGAGTAATCTTGCTAGTGGGCTATCAGAATCTGGGCTCAAATTCTTTAAGGAATCTTTCAGGGCTTTGGTTTCTGCAACAAAATAAAACCGTGTTTCCCTTTTTAAACCCAAGCAATTGTGGCATAAATCTCTATTGGTCTAATTCCTGGCAATAGTTCCCACATTCCCTACATCTCAGCCACACCTGAATGTTTTCTAGAATAAGTGTGCACAAGTCAGATGCTCAGGAAAAGATCCTTCACAGAGTTCTCTACCTGGCCTACCATCTGGCTGCTATGTCATTGGCTGTGTTGCTAGGAACTTTGCTTCCCTGGACACAGCAGACCTCCTCAAAGAGTCCTCCTTGGTGTCACCTCCCAGGCTCCAGGGCAGCACCCACTGCTCTTTTCCATCTCACTTTACTCGGAATAGGTGTTCAGCCCTTGTTAAGTACTGCATAAGGGTCTCTGCCCAGCTGGCTCTCAGACCCAGTTGCTGGCTTACATGCACATGGCCTGCTACAGATTTCCTGCAGTCACAGGAACGGCTCCTGGTACCTTCTCAGTCAGGCTGGCTTTTCTACTATTGTTTAAGGTCTGACATTTTGTCATTGGTTTCAGCTTAGGGATTAACACTTTCCCCAAGATGATTGATGGTGGGAAATCTTTTCCTTTCAGGGAAAAAATCCTTCTTTTACCCTCAATAGTGTTGTGTGATCCTGTGGCCTTAACAAGCCATTCTTAAAAGACTCTAACATTTATACCTCTCCTCTAACCTGGACTACTTAACTGTGTCCACGATAACCTTGTTAAAAAGAAAACTATGTCCCCATATATTTCTCCACCTGTCACAACTGGAAGTATTTTCTGATGAGAATTTGCTGTGATTCCTAATCTCTCACCTTTGGCATTCATCAGCCAGTTTGGGGATTTTTCTTTTTAATCAAAAAATGATCTCCCTGAAGTGAATAAAGAAACTTCTTGAGCACAAAGACGAAAATACAGAAAAACTATAATTAGTTTATGTCAATTAACATTTTTGAAAAGCAAATATACAGACACCATTGTTTAAAACAATTAAAAAATTACACCTTACTTCTTTGAAGCAATAGGCTTACTGAACAGATTAATTTACAGATTCCATCCCAGGGAGAATTTATTTATTGTGTTTGTTTTATTTCTGATATAAAACTGTAATAATAAGCCATGTATTATATTAGGTTATTAAAATATCACAGTGTCTTAGTACCCATTCCTGAAGCATCAGCTGGACCTTTGTTGATATCTAGTTCACTCACTTACTGATTAATTGTGTAAAGATATGAATATCATTTTCTCTTTAAAAATTAAAAAACCTGGTCCAAAAATATCATGTCCTGGTTTTTTTGCATTTATATAATCAAAGTATTTGAGGAAGTTGCTTTAAAATTGTCATAGTATTAAATAAAAAAAAAAAATAGAGAGACTAAGCTCTTAAAAATCCAAAATAAAATGTACTCTTAGAAGATATCTATGGCTCAGCCGGGCGCAGTGACTCACGCCTGTAATCCCTACACTTTGGGAGGCCGAGGCGGGCAGATCATCTGAGGTCAGGAGTTTGAGACTAGCCTGGCCAACATGATGAAACCCTGTCTCTACTAAAAATACAAAAAAGTATCCGGGTGTGGTGGCAGGTGCCTGTAATCCCAGCTACTCGGGAGGCTGAAGTGGAAGAATCGCTTGAACCGGGAGGCAGAGGTTGCAATGAGCCGAGATCGCACTACTGCATTCTAGCCTGGGCAACAGGAACTAAATTCCGTCTCAAAAAAAAAAAAAAAAAAGAAGAAGATAGCTGTGGCTCATATTAACACATATATTCTACCTGAACTGTTAAATATTTTCTTCTAAGTTTTTTTTGTTTTTTTTTTTACATTGTTTCTCCTGTGGAACCTATTCAGAATATACAATAGATCTCTTCTATATTTGGAGGATATTTTTTACAGCTCCTCCATTAAAATACCTGGTTTTCACTCTCCAGGACTGGTAAGTAATACAGGCCTTGGTAAATAATACAGGTGAAACAATTTGATTTACATCTAGTGAAAATGGTTGCTAGGACATTACCATCAGAACTATTCCATTTGCCTTTTTTCTCAGAGTGGTAACTAAGGATTACTCTAAAACCTGTGTTTCTGTGGGTGATTCCTAAAATTTCTGCCCAGCATCATAACAAAGAAAAAAAAAAAAAACCTGAATTCCTTCCTTTCACCAGATACCCAATGGAATTTATCATTTTAAATGTCTTGACATATATGCATCCATCTACTCATATAACAAACATTGAGTATCTGCTATGTCTTACCTAGCCAATGTCAGTCAAATGCAATGCACAGAGGAAATAAATGACCCACAGTTCCCGTTTCCTCTACATTCAGATTGCAGGCGCCATTATCTTAAAACACGCATCTTACGAATTTTAAAACATCAGCTTTCCTACTCCATCCTAATCCAAATATAATGTTAACCTCTTCTAATCAATGACGCCACCATTCTGCTGGAGTACACAGGTTCTAGACCTACAATTGTCTTTGATAATTTAAGTACAGTTTAGCAGATGAAGATAAAAGTTGAGTTCAAATAAGGAAAAATAACAATAATATAGTAATAACAATAATAATATAGGATTCTCATCTAAGAGAAGTCTCCAGAAAAACCTTCATGTTTATTTAGCTCTCTAGAAATTCTCCAAATGCACAGATATGTAATTTGGGAACCTGTTCTTAAACATGTTCTATTAGTTTTACAAAATTATTAATTTGAAACAAGGCTTTTCTTTTTACATGGAAAGCTACTTTTGTGTGCTAACAGATAACTAGTTTTTCTTTCACTTTGCATTTCTCTTCTACCACTGCTATAGGGGAGAAAAAAAAAACCTCATATAAAGCAAACTCAATATACAAGTACTAATGGACTCGGTAACATTTAGTAATGGCAAATTGCTGAAAATTTGTCAGGTAATGTGATTTTGTTTTCAATTTATGCCACTGAAAAGTAATGTAATGTCTAATGCCAAGAAAAAAAAAAAAAGCCCTACACTCCATAAAACTGTATTACTGTATATGGGTTTGGCATTTGAGAAGCAAATGAGAGCAAGTTGCCCTTTTCTATATTTCTTAAACAGTGTGTAAAGTTGTTAGATTATACTGTAACATTTTAAGAAATCCTTTGTGCTATAAGAAAATTGCCTGCAAGAGCATGGCGATGTGTACCAAATGTAAAGCATGTGATTGAGAACTCAAATGGCAAAGTGGGGAAGAAAGACCCAGAGTTAGATTCAGAGACTAGGGGCATCCAGTATTCCATCATTACGTCAACCTGGAATTTTAGCTTCTTGACCAAGCAAAAGAAAAATAGTAAAATTCCAGATACATGAATGAAATTCTTAGTAATGCAGATTTAAATCAAATGCCCACTTCCGGCAATTCTATATTCTTTTAAAATACTGCAAATGCAAATTCTTCAGACTGAGATGTCAAATGTTTTCTTTAATAATCTACTATGCTGCTTTCTTTCAGAAAGAGGGAAGGATAACTACTGGGAGTCTATTATTTTGGGAGGGCTTATTTTGAAGTTCTAGAGAAAAATCTCGATTTTAATCTTTCTGTCATGTGTTTTATTAACTTGAATAGCTTTCTTATCTTTTTGAACGTATTTCCTCATTGGAAATATTGGGATAATAAGAATGAAGTCTTTATATATCTCACAAGATTGTTGTGAGGATCAAATTAAATGGAGAGAATGCTTTAAACGTAAGCTATGAGAATCACATGTCTTGGAAAGCTTGTTTCCTCATACACACGATTTTCTACACTTAAGGCTTAAGGAATGATCTTCACGCTTATTGCTTGGCTTTCGAGGTATTAAGGCAAAACAAGTCATGGAAGGAAAATCAAGCCACTGGGGTTCTAGCCCCAGCTTTGTCCTAAATTCATAGTATCAGAGTGGCCTGGGAGAAATCGAACATAACTGGGAATGATTATAAAGACCTGCTCTGACCCAACTCTTCAGGCAAATTTTGCAAGGCAACTCCTATGTTTACTCAGTAGAGCTTTCTTCAGGCCTTATGAAATTAGAGGATGACTTTTAGCAGTTTTTATCAAGTATTTTTGGTAACACCAGTAACCTCATCCCATTGATGAACTCTAGACAGCCTCTATTAACCTGCAAAAAAGGATTCACTATGACACGTATGTATTCAGAGATAAACCCAACATCATCTCAGCGACCCTTTCTTTTTCCATTATCAGCTTTTCTTATTATTACACTAATATTTTACATTTCTTTTGATCTTCTGCTTTTCTTTTCCTTCCAACTTTGTGTGGTCTTTCGTTAGGCAGTTTTCTTTTTCTTTTTTTTTTGAGACGGAGTCTCACACTGTCATCTGGGCTGGAATGCAGTGGTGTGATGTTGGCTCACTGCAACCTCCCAGGTTCAAGCCTCAGCCTCCCACGTAGCTGGGATTACAGGTACCCGCCACCATGCCCGACTAATTTTTTTGTATTTTTAGTAGAGATGGGGTTTCACTATGTTGTCCAGGCTGGTCTCAAATGCCTGACTTTGTGATCCACCTGCCTCAGGCTCCCAAAGTGCTGGGATTACAGATGTGAGCCACTGCGCCCACCTGGCAGTTTTCTAATGATTGATTTCTGGGATCTTAAAATGTTAACTTTCCAACTGACTTCAGTATATTCTACGTTCTATCCAAAAAAACTCTAACTTGAATTTTGAAAACTTAAATTTCAAAAGGTATGCTTTCCTATTTAGCTCTTCTCTGATATTTTTCCACAGTAATTATGTCTCAGGTTTATCTTCTGCTTCTATTTATCTGTGTGTGTGTGTGTGTGTGTGTGTGTGTGTGTGTGTGTGTGTGTGTGTGAATAGTTTATCAAATAAAAATAGGCTGTCCCTTTGGTGTATTCATTTCTGTAGATTTCCAATGTGCTTTTTTATGTTACTCATTTTTGTTGACATAGATTTCCTTATATTTTACTGTTTCTATATAACCTTATAATACAGTTACAAGATAGGAATTTAACATCAATCATATATACAAGGGTGGGGTAGGGTCTATGAAGTAGTTTAGAGTACTCTTTGCCTAACAGTACCAACAATTCACTTTATTTTATATTTGAAATATCCAGTGTATACTAGAAACATCAGGTACTGCCAGTGACGTGTTGGTTCAAAATTCTAGTTGTCTCAAATTGTCATGCTTAATAATATTTCAGCAATCCTTTTGTAGAATTTTAGAATGTAAATTCTAAATTTAGAATGAAGTTGACTAAATTATGTGGATTATATAGAATCAGAACATCTGATTCTCTGAATTTGTTTATTGCTCATATTTTTAAAAATTCTTAAACTTTTAAATACATGTTTTGTATTGTTTCCAATTTGGTAGTATTTTTTGCACCATCATCTCAACAACTTACTTGAGAAAGCAGGTAAATAATTGAGAAATATACCCCTCTCAGCAGTTCATTCATTCAGTAAGCTTATTTTTTTCCCCTGGTTTCTTTCAGCTTTCTGTTGCACTTTTATCTTTTCAAAAGCATTTCTGCAATTTCTCTATTGCTCTTTGACCTACCATTAAAGCAAGCATTGTTGCCATGTGTTTCTTTTTGGTATTCGAAGATGTTTATCTCACCTTATTCAGCTTAAAAAAAAACCTTCCTCAAGCTTTTCATTATTCATTTTCTTTGTAGAGTTCAATCATTTGTTCTCATTTGTGTGTTTCCACTGATAATAATGCAATGTTAATTCATCAGAATCACCCAAAACCTTTTCATCTTTGTCTTCTTTTTTAACCATTTTGGGGGGTTTTACACTTTTGTCATTTGCCTTTTCAGAATTTCATATTATCCTTTTGCCATGTTTCAATTTCATGCTACACTGAAGTTGTGACTCTTCTCAAGTCCCTTTTCTTTTTGTCATTATTTACTTTCCTTTATCTATTCCTGTTCTATTTTCAGCTTTTCATCTTACACCATTCCAAAATTGCATGGACATTTTCACTATTGAACAAGTTTTGTTATCTTTTCACCTTCCTCTTCCTTGTTCATGAGACAAGGTATACTGCCACTTTACTTAGTACAATTATCATTTAGGATTTTTATGAAATTATACTTAATACTAGTTATCATTTAACTTATTTGCACTTTAATTTCCCATTTATGTCTTAAAATCAAATTTTATCTCCATTTTATTTCTATCATAATTTACCATTTCATATGCTTTTTATATTTTTCTAGGATTATTTTAAATTAATTTTACTGTCTTGAAAATTTTCATGTTACTTATCTGTTCTTTTAAAACATGTAGCATTTAGCCCCAAATCTTAATCTTTTTCCATATCTTTATGCTTTGATTTCATGTATTTCTGTCTTTCAACTAATATATACTAATAATATGAAGCATATTTTAGATTCAAATCTGCCTATACCTTTTAAAGCTGCAATATAGAACAATAAAAACAAAAGAACCATTTTCATTACAAATATTATTAAAAATGTTTCCACAAGATAGTCCCTCCCATTGAATGTTCCATTACATTATCTATATATTTAATCCTTTTACCTATAACAAGAATAAGAATTCTACTGGGCACTTACCATTCTGTAATGTGCTAGCAAAATAAAACTGTTGAGGAATAACTGACGTTTTGTAGCATCAGCAGAAATTTTCCTCATGAGAGTTTTTTCTTTAAATTTATTATATCTATTGTCCCTTAATTTTGTTTTGTTTTGTTTTGAGATGGAGTCTCCCTCTGTCGCCCAGGCTGGAGTGTGGTGGTGCAATCTCGGCTCACTGCAAGCTCCGCCTCCCGGGTTCACGCCATTCTCCTGCCTCAGCTTCCGGAGTAGCTGGAACTACAGGCGCCTGCCCACTCGCCCGGCTAATTTTTTGTATTTTTAGTAGAGACGGGGTTTCACCGTGTTAGCCAGGAGGGTCTCGATCTCCTGACCTCGTGATCCACGCGCCTCAGCCTCCCAAAGTGCTGGGATTACAGGCGTGAGCCACCGCGCCCGGCTCCCCCTTAATGTTTTAATAGGTAGTATCTCCTTTTCCTAAAACCTTAAAATGTCAAGGTTGGTTTTCAAAACCACTTTATTAAGTGTGTATTTCATGTCAGCGCAGTGATTTCATTTACGCAAGAAAAATCAAAGGTTCAAGATACTCATTTGCTTCCAAAATTGTACATCAAGTTTTAAGTCCATAGATGGTTTTTTCTTGAGTATGCCTCCTTCTCCTAAGATTTAATTACTATTTTCAATTTTTTTATTGATACTTTGCTTTCATTTACAATTTTGCTGTGTAGTTATTTATAAATAAGATATTGTTTGGTTGTGCTTGCTTTTGGATTTTATGAAGATGTATCTCATTGTTTTATTCTTCTATGACTTGCTTCTTTCATAGAGCAGTACGTCCATGTTCATACATGGATTTATCCATGTTCATACATGTAGCAATAGTTGGTTCATCTTCACTCTTGTATATTATTCCATTGGAAGGAAATAGATATGTGTCTGGACACTTTTCTGACTTCTTTCTTTAGGAAAAATACATAGAAGTGAGATTATTTGGTCAAATATGGCTTATTTTTAATGTTCGTGGTATTTACTGAAGATTTATCCTCCAAAAGTTGTACAGTAATTAAAGCCATTTCCAGCCACTTTTGAGAACACCATTTCTATTCCTCTTCACCAACACTGTGATTTTGCATTTTCTCATTTTTTACATGTTAAATTCCAAAGTCATTTCCCTAAGAACTAGTTCATGACAATGTGAATGAAATTTCCCAGAGAAACCTTGTGCACTTAGCTATCAAGATATGATGTTAATGTTGTTCTACAATTTCTGCATCTGGGAATACTGTTGAGATGTGATCAATGAATCTACAGTATCTTGGACAACAGCAAAAAAAAAAAAAAAGAACACCAGACTTTGGGCTTTTACTAGAAGGAAATTGTTTTTACAAATCTAGGTTTGAGAGACACCAATTTGGTCCAATTTTAAATCTGTTCATGTGAAACTGAACTGCAATGTGTGACAGGCATTTATTTTCTGCCTAGACCTGCCTTCTGCTTTCCTCTATGACATTGAGACCCTTGTTAAATAAGTGACATCTTTCCAGAGGAAATGATTAAATGAAAAGGCTGCTTTGCAACCAGAATCATTCAAAATAAAATCTTAGCATTCCTGTTAGAAGCTAGCAGAAGGGGAAAAAAAAACAAAACCAAAAATTTCTGTTGATGATGAACTAATGTTGTTGGTTCATCAATAGAATTTTTCTCAGAAACTTTGGGGTTTTTTTAAACACATTTTCCAAACTTATATTTAAAGTCTTAAATATGTTTCATCTTCAATTCCCCTTCCTCCATGTAAGATTTAATTATATCTTAAATTTTTCATTTATTAATCTTTTCCTTGTAGTTTGAGTTTGATTTTCAAAAGAGAGGCCAGATAATATATTCTCTAAGGGAAAAGAATCTGAGAAGTTGAGAAGACATAGATGGGTTTTTTTTCTTGCCTTTCTTAGAGATCTTAGAAAAAAAAAACAAGAAAGGGAGAATGACAGCAGCAATCAGCTTAGAACTTTCCCCAGGTAAGCATCAAAATGGAGTTAGGGATCTTGATCTTCTGCTTCAACTATTTGTTTGAAAATTTCCCTTAATCTATGGTTGCCATGACTGAAGAACCCCCTCCATGAATAACTCTATTATTTGATATTTCCATTTTAGAAAAATAACAAGAGGCTTCAAAAACCAAAGAATCACATTCACATTTTAAAATACTTTGTAATTATTTTAACTTTGGTGTACTACATTTCATGTGAGGAGAAATCTGTACCAACCCAGAGTTGATCATATTCATTTTGGAGCATCCCTTTTTTGGATAACGTATCCAAGCACCTAGAACCCAGCATGACACATAAAATGCATTGAACAAACATTTGTTTAATGAATGAAAGAACAGTAGACGTCCAAACTACATCCTTCCTTTAGGGCAATTGACACAGGTGCTCCAATGAATTTCTTCTCTTAAATCTTCAGCTCTTTAAACGAGACTTAGTCAAACTAGAGGGGATTGCATGATGCTTAACATCAGTTTGCAGTGACCTTGGACTAAATGAACCAATACAGCCAGGTTTGAGGGTTTTTGGTTTTCTGTTTGTTTGTTTGTTTTGGTATGTATATATCCACTGAATGAATATCTTATCTCATTGAAAACTTTGACCCTTAACTCTGATTCTGGCTTCTCCATTTGCAAACACTAGGAAACTGATTGGTGCACATAGGCATTCACAGACTTTTACCTACAGCTGAAAGAATGCTCAACTTGACTAAAAAGTAAAGAAATGTATTGATTCTCTCCAGGTAAGGGTTGATGCAGTAATTCAACAGTATTAACTAAAAAAAAAAAAAAAAGTTTCTTACGGTTGTTTTGTATCTCTCTGCTCTGCCTTCTAGGTCATCAGCTTTCCTAAAATGAGCTCCTTTCTTTGTCACAGAAGGGCTATCAAGAGGAACAGCATTCTATACTTTTTCATTTTTGCCTAGCAAGAGAGAAAGCGATTCTCTTAGTCTAATGGTCAAAGTTATGTACTGTCCTTCACTCTTGTTTAGCCAATTTGTATCACATATTTATCCTTGAAAATAGTCCAGTGGCCAGGGAATTCTATTCTTACTGGCTTAGACCTGATTGATACTCCACGACTTAAACAAAAACTGTGCTAAGAATGGTAGAGTTACACTAATTGTCTAAGACTGAGACAGGTCTCCTCCCGAGAGTTCTGGGTGCAATCAAGCCAGACAAATGGCCAGGCTGTTATATTAATAAAATTGGTGAAGTAAACTATGATGCTGATGAAGCAAGCATCCGTGTGCTCTACAGAGTTAAAGCAATGAGGGCCTTGATGACATATTAAGTAGTTTAGAATTTATTATATACGTGAAGTGTTTCAAGTGAACACTTCATCTAGGTCGGTATTTAGCCTGTTTGTAGTAGGCTGTAGGGACAGAATTAGGCATGAATGAACTATTGTCCCTGCTTTCTTGGAAACCACATTGTCATGTTACTCATGTGACCCAAACTATTAATACATTTTTTGAGGTGATATTAAGTCCAAACTATGAATCAAGTGTTGACATTAATAAGATTTTTTTTCTGACATTCTTGAAAATGATAAGAATAATAGCTAACATTTAAGCTATGTTCCAGTTGTTAAACACTACACATAGATTATGTCATTTAATTTTCCTAACAGCCTTATGAAATGGGTGTTTTTTTCCATTATGCAAACAAAGAAAGTTTGTTTCTTTGTTTGAGATTTAAGAAAGTTAAATAATTTGCCCAAACAGACAGCACATCCAGGATTCAAGGAAAATCTTTCAATCTGTAAAATCTACACACTGAACCTCCAGATATGGTGACATTTGATTTAAAAAATGTGTACTAGGTGCTGTGTGAATGATCATCAGCACCCCCACACCGATTTTAGGGGGAGAAAGATCAATTGAACTATCAACTTGACTTAATATACTTTTGAAGACCAATGCAGAAAACTTAGGAGAATATGTCAATAATTTGCATGAAATCTTCAAAAGTGTGAGTGGTGGTTAGTTTTTAGTCCTGAAAATAAGTCCTGAAAATAAATTTATAGTTTTTTTCCAAACCTCATCTCTACTAAAAATGCAAAAATTAGCCGGGCATGGTGTTGCATGCCTGTAATCCCAGCTGTTTGGGAGGCTGAAGCAGGAGAATCAGTTGAACCAGGGATGCAGAGGTTGCAGTGAGTCAAGATCGTGCCACTGCGCTCCAGTCTGGGTCACAGAGCAAGACTCAGTCTCAAAAACAAAAAGAAAACAAACTAATATTTTTTTTAAAAAAGCACCAGAATTTGGATTAAGTCCTAGGGAAGTGGGAGAGGAGAGAGCAGGGGGACAGAGTGAGGAGATAGGAAGAAGTTTTCTCTTTATTAGTCGTTGCCGTCTTGAAAGAGGAAAAGGAGAGAGCTAGCAAGTGATTTTGGCATACTCTACGAAATTATTTTGGTTAATGGAAACTTTGGGATTCTGGAAAAACTCCAAGTGGCTGTAAGCCCTTTAGGGAATTGGATAGTACATGAAATATAACTTAGAAAAATGTGAAAAATAATGGATATTGGCCAAAATAGCCTTGAAACTCTTCTGTGCTCTGATGGGCTCTAATTTTGAATATTCCTTTGAGGAAGAATGTTTAGGAGTCATCTTGTTTATCGTGGGCTCTTTAGACTTTATTCCCAGTACATGTCAGCAGTTAAAAGCCAGAAATAAGATGCCAGGTGCATTAAGAACAGCATAGAAAATACTTACAATATTATAAATTAATGACATGATCGAACAATGGCATACTACAGTATCTGGGATAGGGTATCCCTTTCCAGTTGCTTCAGCTTATAGTTGTCTAAGATGTATATTTAGTTTTATAAGTGTCTAATCTTGTAGACAAAAGAGTAACTTTAGAATTTTCCTCTGGTATTTAAACTTGGTAAGGCGTAATATACTGGGCACCTTCTGTTGGCTTTTAAAAAGAGTGCTATTTCAAACAAAAGATCTGTACACTTATGTTAAAAAAATAGATTTGCATTTTCTGAAACTGGTTTTTCTGGTCAGAAATTCCAAGATTACATGTAAGAGGGGCTCATTAATGTTCACCTGTGCTTCACCTTCCCAGCCAGAAATACTATTAGAGTGATTGCCGTTATTTTGTAAAACATATCTGGAACATTAATGGAACATTAGTTTTTTTAAAAAATCCATATGAGATGGTTTCTGTTTCTTTTTTTTAGAGTTAAAACATTTTAGTCACCACTTGTTTGAGTGATTTCAACTCTTTATATTCTCAAAATCTGAATGTGTATACAAACATAGCCTCCAATAAAATTGACCTTAGTCCAAATTAGAATTGAGTTGACCAAAATTTCAAGTCAGCTGAAGGTTTAAAGATTTTGGATTTCATTTTGAACAGTTTCTAGTCCAGATACATGCCTAAATGATGTGCAAGCATGAAGACGAAACGATAAAAACTTAGTTGAGTGTTTAAAACTTTTGTTGACATGATGTTCAAATCCTTGAATGAAGTTCTGCATATTTGGCCTTTCTGATCCACAGCCTTTCTCTATTATAAAAAGAAAATAAATTCATCACTACCAGGTGTCAATCCAGAGCCTCTTCATTAATATTAAATCATGTCTCTAGTTAGAGGTCAATATGATAAATTATGTTGCTTTATTTTTAACAAGGTTAAAACTCTAACACCATTAATAAGACTACTAATTGTGCATGTTGATATAAGGCTGAGTGTAACCAAATCTTACCTTTATGGTAGGTAGTAGCACAATGCCTTAGTTTATGCCCTTCCTTCTATGTATAGCTACTGTGGCAACAGGAAACTAAAGATACTCAACTACACAACGACCCTACATTGTAGAGTTGGATTATTTTTTCCAGTTGAGTTTTTCAGATTCATTAATGGATTCTGTCATAGACTGAAAATGCTCATGTCTACTGGCAGGGGCCACAATTGTGTCTTTAAGACACAGAGACCACAGCACCAGAGATCAGAAGCCCACTGATTTAGAAGTTACCTACTGTGGCCATTTACCCAGTTCCCTTTTTTTCAGCCATGAAATTAGTCAAAAAGTACAGAGCAATATGGTGTGCATGATCTGATACCTTTCATTCAGTTTTATCAGTCTTTGGTATATATTTAATTTTTCTCAGGGTTGAGGTCATAACCCAATATTAAGAAAAATAATAACCAATTAAAAAAACCCAAAGATTTATCACTTGTTAAGCACTTCTTTTTGCCAGTTGCTTTCTGTGGAAACATGAAAAGTTGCGTAGCATAGTGGCTAGTTTTATAACCTGAAGATTGTTACTTAACCTCCCTGTGCCTCAGTTTCCTCAACTGTAAAATGGGGACACTGGCAGTACCTTGAATTGTTGGGATAATAAAGCATAATGTTTAATGTGCCTCATAAATATAATTACATTATGTTATTATTTTGAATTGTCACAAAAACATTGTAGGTAATTATTTCTAGGAAGGGGATCAGATAACTTGATTATAACCCATAGCAGGGCTGCAGCTCATACCCAGACCTTGCTGAGCACACCTGTTGCTTCTGTATAACATGGAACCAAAGCCTAGAAAACAGGGGACCTGCCTGCACTGTTCTGCAAATTGACATTTAGGTGCTTAGTGGAGAAAATAATTGGTGACTAGCTCAATTTTTCTGTCTGTTTTCTGTGGACAAATATTACATACATTTGTTCTAAAGGAAAAGTGTTAAATAGTTCAATAAGGTGTTTACAATGTGCTGTGCATTTTTCTAAAAGCTTTATATGGATTTAATTATTGAATCTTCACCCAAAAGATTAGTTAAGTAAATTGCTTAAAATCACACAGGAGGAAAGGGATAGATCTGGCACTCTTGAATATTCACTTTTTAAATAAATGAAGAGACATTATGTCCATTGATGTGAAGATTCAATATTAATAGGAATACAAACATTTAATGTAATCTCAATCAGTTACCTAACTATACTTCAATTGAACTTGGCATGATGTTTTTAAAAATTTCTCTAATAAATGGATCACCTGAGGTCAGGAATTTGAGATCAGCCTGCCCAACATGGTGAAACCTCGTCTGTACTAAAAATACAAAAATTAGCCAGGCGTGGTGGCAGTCACCTATAATCCCAGCTACTTGGGAGGCTGAGGCAGGAGAATTGCTTAAACCCAGGAGGTGGAGTTTGCTGTGAGCCGAGATCGAGTCATTGCACTCCAGCCTGGCCAACGAGCAAAACTCCATCTCAAAAAAAAAAAAAAAAAAAAAAAAGTACAAGAATAGAAAACAGCTAAAGAAGAACATAGCAAAACTTGTCATAACAGATGGAAAAATATGCTATAAATGCTGTAATAATTAAAGCATTGCAGTCCAGACATAAAAACAAATAGATAACAGAGAGTAGAGTTCAGTAAAAGACCTGTAGTAATATTAAAAATTTAATATATGATCAAGCTAGCATTCTAAGCTGTTTAAATGATTTAAATACTTTAAAACCATTTATACTTGCAGAAAGAGGAAATGGTGAACTTTTCAATAAATAGCCTTGGTTAAACAGCTATGCTATTGGAAAAAATGTTTGCTTATTCACATGGTACAAAATTAAATTCCTTATAGATTAGGACAACTAAACATAAGAATACAAAATCATGAACACATTAGAAGAAAATGTAGTATAATGTATTTATAATTTTGGAATAAGAAAATCTGCCTTACACAAAATATACAGGCTATTAAAGAAAATCTGATAACATTTGGCTATACATAATTTTCCATAATATGTGTTACATTGGATTCAGTTTATTGAATTTTTCAACTACCCCATATGGAGACTGCTCTTTTATCCTGTTCATTTAAATGCAATTATACTCACAATAATAAAGAGTAGAAAAGTAGTTAATCATTGAGTTTGAAACTTAGAAATTCCTACTTTTTATCATTAACTGTGACAAAAAGCATAATGAGCTTGATTCTCTCCACCAGAGTATTCACAGGCTTAATCTTGGGGAGATAAATTTGTAGAACCATAATATGTAAGACATCTTCATGGTTATCTAGTCTAGTCATATTTCCAAAATGTTTGGGTTCTATGTGGTTACCTTTACCAGAGTTCTTCATTTCTTTATATGGCTTACAGTCACTGCTTAGTGTCCTTTCATTTCAGCCTGAAAGAATCACTTTCGCATTTCTTGTAGGGCAGGCACAATAGTAACAATACTCTCTCAGCTTTTGTTTTCCAGTTGGGAATGTTTTCATTTCTCTTTCATTTCATGAAAGATAGTTTGGCTGGATGTACTATTCTTAGTTGACAGATTTTTTTTTCTTTTATCACTTTAACAATATTTTCTTATTCCCTTCTGACCTCCATGATTTCTGATGAAATATTTACTGTTAATCTTATTGAGGATAACTTCTATATGATGAGTCGCTTCTCTCTTACTACTTTTAAGATTTTCTCTGTGTCCTTGGCTTTAGATAATTTGATTATTATGTGTCTTGTTGTGGATCTCTTTGCATTTATCCTTCTTGGAGTTCATTGACTCTTTGTGTGTAGATTAATGTATTTTATCAAATTTTGAAAGTTAGGGCTTTTTAAATATTCTTTCTATTAACTTCTTCCCCTTTCTTAAGATATCATGCGTGTGTTAGTACAGTTAATGGTATCTCACAAGTCTCTTAGGCTTTGTTCATTTTTATTCATTTATTTTTCTTTCTGCTCCTAAGACTGAATGATTTCAATTGGTATACCTTCGGGTTCAAAGAACCTTTCTTCTGCCCTCTCAAAACTCCTATTGAAACTTTCCAGTAAATTTTTTATTTTGGTCATTGTGCTTTTTAGTTCCAGAATTTTTGTTATGTTCCATTTTATAAATTTGTATCTTTTATTGTTATTTTTATTCTCTATTTGTTTATACATCATTCTCTTGTTTCCTTGTTTTTGTTCTTTTTGACACTTTATCCATGGTTTTTCTTACCTCATTGAACATATTTAAGACAGTAAATTTAAAATCTTTGTCTAGTAAGTACAATGCATGGGTTTCTTCAGGGATAGTCACTATTAGTTTCCTCTATGAATTAGTCAAAGTTTCTTGAAAACTGAGTATTTTGAATATTATAATGTGTAAGCTAACTCTGGAAATCAGACTTTTTTCCCCTATACAGGATTTGTTTTTGTTTCTACAGCTTTAGGCTGTAGCTGTTTGTTTAATGACTTTTCTAAAATATTTATTATAAAGTCTATAATCTTTGTCTGAAATCTTTGTTCCTTCAGCTTGTTGTCAGGTAGAATTTAAGAGATTTTTCTTCTAGTCCTTGGGGGCCAGAAGGTGAGAGAGACAGAGAGAGAGAGAGAAAGAGAAAGAGAGAATGAAAGAATAAAAATAAAATAAAATAAGGGGAGAGAGAAGGAAAAAACAAAAACATTTCCCGGTCTATGCAAGTTGGCTCTGCTCTGAGACTTGTTTAGTTTCTTAGCCAGTCCATTTACAACTTTGCCTTAGCCTTCAGTTTTTGTTTGAATTAAGCTTAGAAATCATTCAGGGATGAAAGCTTACTGTCTTGTGAGGTCTTTTCTGAGCATGCACATGGCTTTTTTAAATTCTGAAGTATACACAGGAAATCTTAAATACTCCAGTTGTTTTAAAGAAACTGACTCCCCAGGTTTTCCTCCTAGACCTTTCATTGCTCTATTTTACACCTCAATCATTATTTTTACCTTAGGCGGCTATGGGTTGATCATTTGCCTTACACCGTTTTTGAGGAATAACTGCTGATTTTTCATCCTAAATGAGTTCTAGGTTAGGTGAAACAAAGATAAGTACCTTGCATTGGTGCTTCAGGTAGAATCCAGGCAGGTTAGAACAGACAAACATAATTCATTGGGAATAAGATCTGTTCTGTTCCTTCTGCATCCAGCGACCAGGGTCCAACACTGGGAATATGGGTTGCCATCTTCAATACCGCTATCAAGCTTGAGAAAGGGGTGTGGCAAATACAAATGCCACAAAACTCTCTTACCTTTTTGGTTTGTTTGCCTTTTATTTTTGATTCACCATTTGCTTGGTTGCTGCAAACCTTTAACTGTTTTCCAGAGTTCTACCAAATTTGATTCTGATAGTTTTGCTTGGTTTTTTGATGTTTCCATGGAGGGATGGGCCTTTGGAGTTGCCTACTCCACCATTTTCACTGACATCACTCTGGTTACATAGATTTTTAATTAATTAATTAATTTATTTATTTATTTATTTATTTATTTATTTTTGAGACAGGCTCTCACTGTCACCCAGGCTGGAGTGCAGTGGTATGATCATGGCTCACTGCAGCCCCACGCTCAAGCAATCCTCCCACCTCAGCCTCCTGAGTAGCTGGGACTCCGGATGCATCACCATCCCTGGCTAATCATTTAATTTTTTTGTAGAGACAGGGTCTCCCTGTGTTGCCCACATTTGTCTCAAACGCCTGGGCTCAAGTGATCCCCCTGCTTCAGCCACCCAAAGTTCCCAGATTACAGGTATGAACCACTGTACCTGGCAGATTTTTAAATTTATATATGATGGAATAACATTATACATGTCATATAATGTATATATATCATATAACATATAGAATATAACATTAATAAAATTAATAAAGAACATTAAAAATGAGAAACACAGTGAAGATATTTGCAAAATATGTGATAGGCAAATTATTAATGTCCAGAATTCACAAATTACTTCCAGTAAGAAGAAAACAAACTAATAGACAAATTGGACAGAGGATGTGAACATGCAATTAAACATTAATTAAAATTAACAAAATTTAACAAAAGCAACAAGAATAATACCAACACACCTCTCTCTAGCCATATGTACCTACGTATGTATAGCAGTATAGAAGATAACCAAGCAGGATAAACACTAGGATGAAGGTCGTGGTTACCTGTTACCCAAAAGAGTAAGGCTTGGCAGTTGAGGGGAAACTTTTTGTTTTTTTAAATAAAAGATGAATATATTAATATATTGTTTGTGATATACAAACATTCTAAGAACTATACTGAAATGTATTAAAAGTATTAATAAAAATATGACTCATTATCCTACTATAAGCCTCTATTTTCAGAGTTTCATGTTTCTTTCTAGACTAAGTGTTTAACCAATATTGTATAATGATAATCAAAATGTATTTACAATTTTGTTCTGCCTAAATTATGAGTACTTCTATGTTGTTTATTATTCATGACTTATATTTTTGATGTTTGCATAGACTCAAATATATTTGGAACTAGGATGGAAATAAATAAGAACAAAAATTAAATTTGCACAGTTCTCCACTAAGTGAAAGCAGCACAATTCTTTAAACCACTACTTACTCATGGACATTCGGGTACCTGGCCCAATCTTTTATGTTTTATATAGCAGAATTGGAAGCCAGGCATGGTGGTTCATGCCTGTAATCCCAGCACATTGGGCGGCCGAGGTGGGAGGATCATTTGAGGTCAGGAGTTCAAGATGAGCCTGGCCAACATGGTGAAACCCCGTCTCTACTAAAAATACAAAAATTAGCTGGGCATGGTGGCGCACCCTTGTAATTCCAGCTACTCAGGAGGCTGAGGCTCGACAATCACTTGAATCTGGGAAGCAGAGGTTGCTGTGAGCTGAGATCACACCACTGCACTCCAGCCTAGGTGACAGAGCAAGACTCCATCTCAATAATAATAATAATAATAATAATAATAATAATAATTGGAACCCAGAGAAGTTATGTTTGTTGTCTAACTTAATATACTTTGGGTATGTTAGAGCTGGAGCCAGGGCCCAGATCTGTTGAGGCTCTATATGATACTCTGTCATTCATCACATTTTAAGGGAATAGGGATTATAGAGAAAGGAACAATGTCTAAAGGACAAGATAGATGAAAAATATAATTCTGGCTTTTGCAGGTGAAAAGCTACATATTGCTGGGCTTAAGGTCCAAAATTCTAGGAAGATGCTTTGAACACTTAGGGAAAGTAGTGAGAATATACTTAAGCTCAGTATTGTTTAATGAAAAGCTTGTAACGTCAGACTCAAACCAATTTCTTTCTTAGAGTAACTGAAAGGATAGATAGAGTGAATTCCTTTGGGATTCTTGAAGACTAGATAGAGGAATTAGAAGTGCATGCCAGGTGGATTAAAATATGGTCTTACCGAAAGGAATGCTAATGTGATAAATCTGTACAATAAGTTGATCAAAAGAACATAGGGGGAGGGGAGACGAAAGGCATGTGTCTCTATTATACATACATCAGCTTGGGACTTATATCCAGAAAACCTAGTTGGAAAGTAGGAAAATAAGGCTGCGAAGGGAAGGAAGTCAAGCAAAGGTAAGACATCAAGCAAAGTACCTTAGAGAACATTTGCTGAATCTCATGCAGGATCTCTGCAAACTGTGTAGATCCTACTCAGAGCTGTCCTTAACAGAGGCAAGGGCATAATTCTGCACCACAGGACCAATCAGTCCTTCATTAACCAGACAGTGCAACTGGGAGGTGGGGGTAGAGTATAAATTCTCAGACACTTTTGGTAAGAGATAAAAGTACTGACTTTTGGGAGCAAAAGCACAACCTGACTGCTTGTGCAGGAACATGGTAAAGGGAAGAAATATGGGTTCAGGATGAATAGTGTCTATGACCTCAATTCAGCATCCTTGTGTCATGGAAAGGAAAATGTTAACTGCCTTGAAGTCAAAATAGAATGCTTTAAAAAATGTGACACTAATCATATAAATTAGAAAACAATCATTCAATTACTTGTTTTACAACAACGTAAAGAATGTTTATAAATTCAGAAATAGAGGAAACAAAACTCAAGCAAGCCTATGAAGCCATCTTGGTGAGGGATCTGGTATACCATGCTAACCTTACTTGGCATTCCATAGGAAAGAACTGGCTTGTATTAGATGCTCACTAGGTATTTGTTTAAATGAACTAGAACATGGTATATCTTCAATATTTTATTATATTTTTAAATAACGTAAATTTGAAAAAGGTAAACGTAAGCTCCTTTACTTGGATTTCTCTCCCCTGCTCCAATTGCCCAAGTATGAGACTGTAGAAAAAGAGTGTTTATTGACTGTAGTGGTCAATAGTGTCTTTGTCTGCCAAAAGAAAAAGTAAAATCTCTGGAATCCACTGATTTGGAACATCATGGAATACATATTTCTCTTCACCCTCTCAGATTAAACTTGGGTACCTTGGTCCATTTCTAAATATGGCAATTACAAAAGGACATAGGCTAACTAAAATATACTCTAAGAATGGTAGTTAGATTGGCCAAATGGCCTTTATAATAGATAATTATTCAACTAGTATTTATGAGCACTTATGATGAATCAGTTACTCAGGAAAGTTATCAAAGCTAATAAGTCTCCATCCTTGTTCCTGCAATCTATTCTGTGTCTGAAAAACTTCCTTTGACTTCTGCCTTATATAGCTTGAACATCAAAGTCTTTACCATGGCTACAAGACACTACAGCATCACTTCTATAATGCCTTTCTGACCCCACGATCTTTCCTTTTGCTGGTCCCCTCTGCTCCAGCCACACTGGACTCTTGGCAATTCCCAGAGGGTGCCAGGTATTCTCCAGCCTCAGGACCCTCATACTTCTTTCCTCTGCTGGGGATTCTTTTGTCCCAGATATCCAGAACTTGCTCTTCTTTTTTCCTTCATGTTCCTGTTCACAAGTCACCTTCTCAGAGAGGCCTTCCCTGATTACCACATATGAAATTACAATACCCCCCCTACACCAATGTTTGTATTCCCTAAATTTATTATCTCACTCTATTTTCTTGGCAGACGCTTATTACCATCTGATACAGTATGTATTTACAAGCATACTTGACTGGCTGTCTCTGTCTTTCACTATGGTAGAAGCTTCTTAAGGACAGGAATTGTATCTGTCTTGTTAACTGCTGTATCCTTAGCACCTACCAACAGTCACTGGCAGGCAGTATAAAGAAGTGCTCAATAAATATTTCTGAGTAGCTGCATGATTTTAAAAACCTAAATATGTATAAGACATACCCACTCTAGAAAATCAGATTAGTAGATCATACCTATATAAACAAAAGATCAAACATGATAAGAACTCTAAAGAGTTAGAGGAAGTAATGCAGCACAGAGGGAAATAGGAAAGACTTTAGTTAGAAGGCACATCTTGAAGAGTCAATATGCCTTTTCTTTTAGGTGGAGAGTCAGTGCAAGAAAAAAGCATTCAAAGCATAAGGAATAGCATGTGCAAAGCTAGTTTGGTATGACTGGAGTGAATTATGGAAAGTGATAGAAGAGGCTAGAAAAAGTAGGCACTGGCCAGATTATGAACTCTTTGATTGCCATGCTTAGAAGTTTGGATTCATTCTATCCTGAAGGCAATACAGAGTTCCAAAGGAATCTTAAGCAAGGGAGTGATGTGCTCAGAATTCTGTGTTACAAAGGGGAGCATAAGACACATTGGGTTTACGATTTGGAATTTGAGTGGCTGGTAGTGCACTTAGGCAATATAGACCAAACATTTGGAAAGCAGAATTGGATGGAAATGACAGGTGAGGTGCTTAATTCTGATCCTGTGAGTCTGAGGCACTTGTAGGCCATCAGGAGAACTGAGCAAGAAATATAGGTGTACAGTGTGGAAGACATCAGTGTAATAATGTCTGAAGGCTTGACTTAGAAAGAAGATGTGGAGTGAGAAGCAGAGCAGGAGACAAAGAACTGAAGGGACTGAGAATGTTCTACTCAGAGAAGGCAAGCATCAGAAAGACTTACTAGCATCTGGAATTCACTATCGTATGAAAAGGGAATTTCATTGATTTCCTGAGTCTTCAATGGGTTTGCTAGGAAGAAAGATTTTAATGCAGTCTATATTAGTCACTAACATATTCTCTATCAAATATGCTACATAAAAATTATTCCAACCTTAGTAGCTTAAAACAACAATAAACATTTATTATCTCAAAGTGTCTGTGGGTCACTGAGTGGTTGTGGCTTGAGGTCTCTCACAAAGTTGCAGTCAAGTTGCTGGCCAAAGTTGTCACCTGAGGGCTTAACTGAGACTGGGTGATCCACTAAGTGGCTAGCTCACATGGCTGGCCAGTGGCTGCTGTTTGCTGGAAGGAAGCCTCATTGTCTCTACATGTGGCTCCCCACATAGGGACCTCTCCTGGGGTTATCTGAGTGTCTTCACACCATGGAAGCTAGCTTCCCCAAGAACTAATGATCCAAGAGATAAGCAGGTCACGAACTGTATTATCTTTTGTGACTTAGTCTTGGAATCCACACATCATTGCTTCTACAATATCCTCTTGGTACACAGGTAAGCCCTATCAATGTCAAGTATATGAGAGCATGAATACCAGGAACAGGGGAACACTGGGGCCATCTTGAAGGTCAGGGGCCACAACAGAACTGGTTCAATGACAGAATAAGCTGCTTCGTGAGATGGTAAGTTTCTGGTCACTGTAGGTGGACAGACAAAGCCTGGACCGAAACTGGATGAATGAGGAAGAAGAGATTCTAGGACATGTGATGAACAGATGAGGCAAGCTTTCTCCTTTTAGCACTTCTCTCTTATGAGTATTAAATCTGACTTCGAAAAAAAGAAGAGAGAGAGAGAGAAATTGAGTCGAAAACACCAAAATATTTTTCGTTTGTATAGTAAAAATATTTGATAAGTTATCTGAGGGTTACATTTATTAATTGAGCCTGGAGGTGAGGGCAAACCAGAGCAATCCCCCAAGACGAGATGATTGGCAGTATACCCTGGAGAAGATAGCAAGAATTTAAACACTGAGAATTGTTTAATTAGCCTAACTCCATTCAAGACCTCTCAGCCTAATTTTCGTTGTTTGTATTACATACCATAACATCTTTCAGTATCAGCCCATCTTTTTGCAGCATCAAGCCCCAAGACTCTGATACAGTGTTTTAGATAACCTACTAGGCTTTCCATTCTCTAAAGAAACCAATTATATATTAAATTAATAATTAAAAATTATAAATAGAAAGAACAAGAAAACATGCATACTTCATGTCCTGTGGGTAGATTTTTGCATGGTGTGTAGAGAATTAGGTGCAAAAAAATCTATTTATGTTAATGGGCATTGCATGTCTAATTTCTCATGCACTACACCGCTGATTTCCCCCTCGTATCTTTGACAGTACATGGCACCACTGGGGGGGAGAAGAAAAGTGAATGATTTATTTGATGGTCTGTCAATCAAAACAGCAACCAGAGAAACTCCAAAGCTGTTTTTAACCTCTATAGAAACAGTTAGTTAGACCATATGCTTTTTTCGTCGTGCCAGATGCTGTCATTCATCAATTTCCTATTAAGAAAATGGGATTCTGCAAAAACCACTGAGGTTTTTTCTCATTTGTAATAGATATTCCACAAAATCAGATTGCAAACATATTCTGCAACTTCTGCAAAATAACTTCTGACACTTGGTAATCTCCATATTAATTTTGACTGACCTTTAATGATGTTTCTTCTGTGCGGTCAGTACATCATCTAAAAATATTACTCTAAAATTACCTTTACCTCAAGTTTAAACCTAGAGGTTAAATAGATTTGTTTGTGATGATCCAATCTGCAAAAACGGTAGAAATTAAATGACTCTTCAGAAATATCAGTAACCTAATAAAACACCCTTTAGTGAGTAAAGAGAGATTATAAAATGTTTGAGAATTAAAACAAGCAGCATGAGCTAATGTTGATTACCCAAAGATGTTAAAGTGAAAAAAAAAAAAAAAACCTGTATTTTTTCCCCTTCACCAAGTAGAAAGATCATTTTGTTTAGAGCAGAAGAAATGCTTAATTGTCATAAAATCCTGTGTAGATTTGTTTGTTTGCTGGTGTGTTTATTGTCAAGGATGAAGATACGTAGAAAACCTAAGGGCTTCTTTCTTAGGGACAACAAAATCCTTTCATCCTGCACATAGCAGCAGTACGTCTTCAGGGTTGGGCAGACGGCCCTAACAACAATCATATTTTGGTTTTTAAATTTGAATGCTCTAGGTAGTTGGAATATATTGACACTTGTCATCATTTCTAAAGCAGACTTTTTTTTAAATAGTCTCATGGTAACACTAATGGTTTCAAATGTTTGCTTGTCTTGGTGCATTCGCTTAACAAACCAACTAACATGGAAGTTTAAGGAAAAAACATATTGTTGCATAGCTTTCAATCTGTGGCATTTTGCATCGTCTTATTAATAGGAACTGACTCTTTGACAAACCCTGCAAATAGCTCCCAGAAGAGAGGAATGCTCAGAACTTTTAGGCAAATTTCTTCCAACAGTTAAGCAGTGTTCAAAATTCTCAATTGTCTTTGCTGTCACCCAGCAAGAAATGCACGGCGTCTGCTTATTGCTCCAGAATTTGGTAGAAAGCTACTCAGGAAAAGAAATCTATACCTTTACAGCTGTCAGACTTTGGTGTATCCACTCCAACCTAACATTCTCAAGTCTAATTTTTTCTTAAAGGTCACAAACAAGCTATAATATAGTTTTTAACATTTTAATTTTCCCTTTTCTTCCCCCGCTGTTTTTTTCCCCTGCTGGGACAGCTCCACTCATGAAGGTCAGGGGAATGATAATGCTGAGGTAGCTCTGCCTTTTTATTCACACAACAGGTAGAAAGTGCATATAGCCATAAACGTAGGCCTCCATCGTGCAGCATTGCCAATGACCCTTGCCCCGAGCCGAAGATTGTACCTTCTCGGGGGGATAACGAATGATTCTCTTTGCAGGTAGGCAGAGGCCTGGAGCTTGCCTAGCCAGACTCTGCCAATTTTCCTGAAAGATCTCTTGTGATTGGTTTTCTCATGTGAATAGACTATTTGTGAGTACATCACTGAACTCTGTTTATTCAGGAATTTGTCTTTGACAAAAACAGCTGTCCTAGAGTTGAGATGATTAGTACTTTATCTGCTAATGCAGGTTTCCATTTGGCTGTTGGCTGAAAACACATTTTCATCTTGGGAAAATATTGCTGTCACTTTTTGGCACTGAAACAATTTTTGTGTGTGTGTGATCGAGTTGAGCTATTTAAAAAAAAATAATAATAATACTTATTTAAGGTCACCATGGCTTGATCTCTAACTGCCAACTAAAGTTCCAGTTCTGTGAAGTGACCCAGAAAAAAAGGAGGCAGTTCTATACATACAAATAGTAGCCAAATGTCTTCTTCCTTCTAATCCAATCTCATTTGGGATCATGGTTAAAATAAGGATAGAAGGGAGCACAAAGAGAGACAACAGCCTGATTCTGACCTTAACTTTGCTTAGGAAGAAAGGTCTTTAACAGGGTCCAGGTGGGGTGAGGGTAGGTGGAGCGAGACACCCATAGCAGGATTATGTAACCTGGGGCTAACATTCTTTAAAACCTCATATTTAAAAGTTATCTTCAAATGCACATGGACAAATACATATAATCTGTTAAATAAAATACTGAAAAGCAACCACTACTTTAAAAATATAATTTTGCAATTTCTTTATTTTTTAATATAATTAGTGCCTTAAAAAATGGTGTCTGCCTGAGCCCTCTGAAAGATCACAGACTCTAAGATCTGTTTAAAACACAGTTAAGGTAACCCTCTAAGAATATAGTTCCGAGAGTCCCACATGAACCTCAAAGTTCAGGATGAAGCCATCTCCCTCATTCTGCAGTGCGCTCCCTCGGAATTCTCTCCTAGGGAAGGAGCCTCCAAATCTTTAGAGTGATTTATTGATTGATTAATTGATTGATTGAGAGACAGAGTTTCCCTCTTGTTGCCCAGGCTGGAGTGCAATGGCACGATCTCAGCTGACTGCAACCTCCACCTCCTGGGTTCAAGCGATTCTCCTACCTCCGCCTCCTGAGTAACTGGGATTACAGGCACCTGCCACCACACCCGGCTAATTTTTTGTATTTTTAGTACAGACGGGGTTTCACCATGTTGGCCAGGCTGGTCTTGAACTCCTGACCTCAGGTGATACACCCACCTCAGCTGCCCAAAGTGCTGGGTTTACAGGCATGAGCCACTGTGCCTGGCCTAGAGTGATTTTTTAAATCCTCAGTGCAGAATTCTTCCTCACAGTCCCTATCTATTATATTTTTGCTTCTTCCTACTCCCCAATTCTATTGTTAGCATTTATTTATTCTGATTAATGGGCAATGTATGTGATATTGCCTCCAACTAACCTCTTTATTTCTGTGTTTGTTACTATGTCCAGGCCCTCACAGCCTCACACCTGATGCCCCTTTGGCTGAGGACTGGGGTCTTTCCTGGGAGTCTCCAGGCCAATCCTTTATTCTGCCCATCTGTATTAGTTGCCCTGGACTGCTATAAGAAATTGTCACAAACTGAGTGGCAGGAAACTACAGAAATGTATTGCCTCACAGTTCTGGAGGCTAGAAATCTGAAATGAAGATGTGGGCAGAGCCCTGTTCCCTCTAAGGCTCCAAGGACTAGCCCTTGCTTGCCTTCTCCTCACTTCTGGTGGCTCCCAACAAGCCTTAGCGCTCTTGGGCTTAACCATACCTCACTCTTATCGCCGCCTCCACTTTCACTTCTTCTTCCTCCCCGGGTCACTGTCTCCGCTAAACCTGTTCCTTTCCTCTCCTTTTCGTATAAAGACACCAATCATTGGATTTAGGACCCATCTTAACTCAGTTGATGAAATGACCTTAATTAATTCCATCTGCAAAGACAACATTTCCAAAGAAGGTTGCATTCTGAGGTTCTAAGTTAGGGTTACCTCAACCCACTACACCATCTAAATATCTCTTTCCCAAAAGAACTATTAGAATAACTAGCCTAACTAGGAAAACAGCAGGAGCAGTCATCTTTTTCTATTTAAGGTATTTGGATGACCTGACAGTTGCGAAGACCACAACAAAAGCTTCTAGAAAAAAAAAATGTGAAAATAAGACAGAGAGCCACAAAGCCATCATATTTCCATTTTTCACTTTGCCCTTTGATACTTCACACTTACCCCTAACATCAAAGGTGCCTCATGGGACTCAGGGCACAGGAAAATGTGCCAGGTGGGGAACAGACACTGTAAAAATATGACACATCTTCTCGGAGCATTAGTTGTGTTCAATTGTTAGTTACTGAAAACAACATTTTAGATTAAAATAAACACGACTATTTCTTAAACCTTTTCTTTTAATTTTAGCTTTTCAATTACCACTGCCCCACAGTTCGTAGATGTCCATTTCACCCGGTTCTGAAGTGATGATTTTATTGGGAAAGTTGCTATAGATTCCGTGTTACCACAATCAGATTAATCTCAACATGCTTGCCATGCAGTAAAACTTGAACACAGATTTGTTAGATTAATAAACCACTCTGAGAAACTGCTCTGATTCTGCAAGTTCCTAAACCAAGATGCTGTTTCAGAGCTTCTCATATTTTACAGATGCCCATGTCTTTTTTCTGTTATCTAAATCTCTTGGCAAGCTCATCTCCGCGTCATTGCTCCCGAGCTCTTAACCATTATTTCACTACCCAAGTCCAGCAAGAATGAGGTGTTCTGCTTGCAAGAAATCTTGTCTACCAGAATTTGAACATGCCACATAGAAGACAGTCAGGTGGTAGCAGTTACCTTGGACAACTGCCAGGGAAGAATGATTTTATTTTACTGTTTGGTCCATAATCTGCGAACAAAGTAAGTTGCACATAGTGGTTTACTAAATAATTTTTCATCACTACATCCTCCTTTCTCCTCCTCTCTATTCTCTATTTCTCTTCTTTCAGGATAGAAGTCTGTAGGTCCTCTAGCCAATTAATTTGCTTTATTTAATAGCTTTTTAGGTCATGGGGTTTGTTATCTCAGCTTTAGTGTTCCTAACTCTTGACATCAATTCACTCTACTTACTGCTTCCATTTCACTTATCTAAATACAAACCAATAAGCATTAGCTGAACGCCTCATCCCAGCATCCTTTTATTAGTTGTGGTACTGCCTAAGTCAATGTAAACCGGAGGCACACAAAGGCAGTGGCTCTATTATAGAAGTTTTGTTTCTCTCTCCTGTAGCAATCTGGAGACAGGTGGGTGGTTAGGAAGTTGCAGTTCTGCGAGAGCATTCACCCAGGGATCTGAGTGACTCCCATCTACCTGTCCCATTACCTCCTAGAATGCTGTCATTTCTCATGGTCAAACCAGCTTATTAGCAACATGTCCACATTCCAGCCTTTTGGATGGAGAAAAAGAGGAGGTGGAGGGCAAAAACTTCCTTTTATTTTTACTTTTTTGAGACGGAGTCTCACTGTGTCGCTCAGGTTGGAGTGCGGTGGCGCAATCCCGGCTCACTGCAACCTCCGCCTCCCAGGTTCAAGTGATTCAGCCTCAGCCTCCCAAGTAGCTGGGATTACAGGGGCCTGCCACCACGCCCAGCTAATTTTTGTATTTTTAGTACTGACGGGGTTTCACCATGTTGGACAGGCTGGTCACGAACTCCGGACCTCAAGTGATCCACCCATCTCGGCCTCCCAAAGTGCTGGGAGCCACCGTGCCTGGCCACAGCTTCCTTTTAAAACTCCGTCAGAAAGTTGCATACATTACTTCTCAGTGAACAAAACATAGTTACATGGCCTCGCTTTAAGGGAAATACTGTCTCTATCTTTCTATTTCCCTTTCTAAATAGAAAAGGGAGATACTGAATCAAGGGAGCAGTTAGCAGTGCCTGCCTACTCCCAGTCCTCCTTGACATTCTCGATTTGGTCTCAACTCCATTAAGAGTTCTCCATGATGAAGAAATTGTTTACACTCTTCCATTGGTACTTACTGTAAAACGCATTTAATTATCAATTAAAATGCATATTCTAATTCTTAAGTCTAAATGGGATTTTTTTCTAATTAGAGTATTAATTACTATGCATTTCATATAAGTTACAGAGATTAGCACACAGTAGGCATTCAATAAATACCTTCCTGTTCGGACAATGTGTTGGAAGAGAATCAGGGATATTATACATTCTCGATTGCTTTTTATGTCACTTACCCTAATGTGTTTCAAACTTGATTTTCTTCATTAATATTCAAGAGAGAGAACTATTATCTTAAAGCAAACTAAACTTTGCTAGCTTCAAAAGAAGAGATAATAAACTACAGAGCCCACTAAGGGCGAGTGTCTTTGAAGTGAGTATGTAGGAAAGGGGAATTAATCACCAGCATTAACTGTTTCTTGGAGGCTTAGAGAAAGCACTGTATTTGCAGAAATGAATCATTCTACCATTAGAAGAATGGTAGAATGATTGGTTAAGAGAGCTGTAGAGGTCAATGGCTTTCGCAGCCAGCTTTGGATGCCAGGGTTTAAGGGGATCTGACCCAAAAGACCTGGAGGCTGGGAAATTGAAGGACCACTGCACGGGAAATGAAGAATATGAATTTGGAGGTTAAAAGCCTCCTTCAGTGTGAATAATGAGAGTTGCATCATGTAGTGCGAGGCACTTTTTTGTCAGAATCAATTCTTTTTTTTCTCTAGGCACTTAAGACTTTTCAGAGCCAGCTTTACTCAACTTTCTCTGCAGTCATGCTGGTGGTACATATGCAGTACCCCACTTCCTAGTCATCAAAATAGTTGATGTTTCTGAAGAACAAATATGCGTGCTGACCTAAAAGATCATGTTGCCCTTTGTCTCTAATAAAGAGAAGCTTCTTTGAAAGGGGAATGCATCAGAAAAACAATTTCTGTGCAATTGAGTATGTTTGAGGTTGGTTCATTAGCAAATAAATGGGAATAAGGTTCTCATTATTGTTAACATCTATCAGCTGGTAGATGCTAAAACTAATGATATGGCCACACCCTCCTCTGCATGGTTTGATAGGCTTCTTAGCAAAAAGGAATTCCAAGAAACAGAAATGGCTCTCTCCATGCTCCATAGGGAGACAGTACGGTAGATAAGAGTTGGGATTCTGGAGTCAGAGTGATGAGGTTCTGATCTCAGCGCCCCCATCCCCATAGCTGTGGGGCTTTGAGCAAACACTAAATCACTCCAAGTCTCAATGCCCTCTTCTATAAAGTGGGAATAATAATAGCACTTACTTTCAAGGTCCTGCCCTAAAACAAGTCAGCTTCTCATAGGAATCCGTGCTTTTGTGCCCCACTTCCCAGCTTTCATTTTTGCCGACCCCTGGCTCCCTCACCTTCCCCACTGGGCATTGCTGGGAAGACAGAATGATCTTTGGAAATGCTAAATGAGATCATGTCACTCACCTGCACAGGACTCTCTGATGAGTTTGCATTTACTGATAAACTCTAAATCCCTGTCCAGGTCTATGAGGCTACAGAACTATCTGGCTCTGGTGCCTCTCTTACCCTCCCAGACCTGGCTCCAACTGCACTGACTTTCCTCCCATTTTCTAGCACACTGAACTCATTCTCCTCATATGGTATTGTCAGAGGCATTTGAACCCCAGGAACTCCGTCTTCAATTGGGGCTGGGTGAAACAAGGCTGAGACCTACTGGGCTTAATTCTCAAAAGGTTAGGCATTCTAAGTCACAGGATGACATAGGAGGTCAGCACAAGATAAAGGTTAATAAAGACATTGCTGATAAGACAGGCTGTAGTAAAGAATCCAGCCAAAACCCACCAAAACCAAGATGGTGAGAAGAGTCACCTCTGGTTGTCCTCGTGGCTCATTATATGCTAATTATAACAAATTAGCATTCTAAAAGACACTCCCAGCAGTGCCAAGACAGTTTACAGATAACATGGCAACATCAGGAAGTTACCCAATGCATTCTAAAAAGGGGAGAAAGGAACCCTCAGCTCCCAGTATTGTCTACCCCTTTCCTGGAAAACTCATGAATAACTACCCTTTGTTTAGCATATAATCAAGAAATAACAATAAGTATAAGCAGCTGAGTGGCCCATGCCACTGCTCTACCTATGGAGTAGCCATTCTTTTATTCCTTTACTTTCTTAATAAACTTGTTTTCAGTTTACTCTACAGACTTGCCCAAAATTCTTTCTTGCGTGAAATCCAAGAACCTTCCCTTGGAGTCTGGATTGGGACCCCTTTCTGGTAACAGTTTGGTGCCTGAAACCCTCTACTCTCTTCTTGCATCTGGCTCCTTATAACTTGCTGACTTCAGCTCAGATGTCACCAAAAGAAGCCTTTTTCAGACAGATCATTCTTTCATCTAACTAGCTTCCTCTTAGTTACTGCCTGGCACATCACTGGGTTTAATTTATTTCAGAGACCATCTAACTATCCTCAATCATCTGATTTACTATTTTTCTATGTGTTTATATTCCACCTCTCTCACTTGAAAGGTAAGCCAGGCCTCTTTCTGCTTTTTCACTCCTGTTTTCCTGACACTCAGAAGAGTTATTGGGACATAGTAGGTACTCATTATTTGTTCAATGAAGGAATGTTTGTCCAGCAAATGAATGAATTGGCATCTTATAAGTTTGTACTAAAAATTAACTGCAAGAAGCACAAAAGCATGTATGGTGGTGTTGGACACATAGTAAGTATCCATGAAATGCTGGAGATTGTAGTTATTATGAACCTTCAGTACTGTGCCATCTACCCAATTCCCATTGCAGATACTCCACATCCATAGTTCCTTGCAATCCTCCTGAAAAGAGTTCTTTCCCTAATCCTAGGGATTCACAAAGTCAAATATAGTTTAATGTGTTCTAATACACAGACATTAGGTAGCAGTGGTATTCATCCATGCTATCAAATCAGTTGTGTGGGGATTTTTTGTTTTTATATCTGTAGAAGTAGCTGCTATTGGGGATGAAGCATTGGTATAAAGTAGCAAGAGGCACAAACTTTGGGAAAATTTAGATCTAGGTTCTCATCCCATGTCTCTTGATATTTTCTGTGTGGACTCCAGAAACTTCTCCAGTCTTCATAATGTCCCCTCTTAGGCTTGTTTTAAAAGATTACATTAAAAGAGCTATTGCATATAGAGTGTTGATGGCACACAGTAGGAGCCCAATACCTGGGGCTATTATTAATATGAATAATGATTTTCATGCACTTAACCAAACTTCCAAACTTCCAGGCATGGATATTTTTCCAAATACCTTTCCAGCTAGCAGCACCTACAAGATCGCTCTCTCTAGAGTATGTGCTGGGTGGAATTTAAGTGAAGGTGGGAACCAGGCTGTTTGCTTTTTTTCTTCCAGTCAAAAAATAATGCTCACCTTTGACAATCCCACTGACTGTGAGGCCACACCACCAAGCTGGTAAAGAAAGACTTTCCTCCTGAATTAGAAAGTCAATGCACTTCAACATTATGGTTGACCAGCTTTCTAAATCATGAGAAATAAAGACATTGCCATTTTTACTTCAGAGAACTGTACCCCTGACTGTGCGTGGAGGATAATAATTGAAAAAGTGCATAAGATGAAATAATCACTTCCTTAGGTCTTCTTGGTGCACAATTTACTACAGGCTTAGGTTGCACTCAATGGTGTGGAATGTACTAAATGGGAATTAGAAGCTAAGATCTCTTTGGACCATGTTGTAGGGGGCGTGGATGATTTTAAACAATATTCTAGGCTGTGCTGCTGATGCCTGGCAATATTTTAAGACCAGGTCTGTACTGAGGGAGCACATGATGCTTTCAAGGCTAGTATTTACACAATTCAGGATAAAATGAAATTAATCCCACTCTTGAGGAGGATAACTTGGGAATTTTAAAACACTCTGTTTAAGGACCCATAAGGAACATTTAGAGTCTATCTGTGGAATGTGAGAAATGGCCATTCTTTGCATATTTAGAAGTAATGACCACAGGCAAACATAAAGAGATGAATAAGACAGAAAAAAGACAGTCAATGGTGGTGATAATGATTGAGAGAAGAAAATTAAAAATTAAACAGAACTTCCAATAAAAAGATAGGACAGTTGTGGTAGCTCATGCCTGTAATCCCAACACTTTGGGAGGCTGAGGAGCACAGACGACTGGCTTGAGCTCAGGAGTTCAAGACCAAACAAGGCAACGTGGCGAGACCCCGTCTCTACAAAAAAAAAAATAAAAATAAAAATAAAATTTAGGTAGTGGGTGCCTGTAGTCCCAGCTACTCAGGAGGCTGAGATGGGAGGATCACTTGAACCCAGAAGGTGGAGGTTGCAATGAACCTAGATCATGTCATTGCACTTTAGCTTGGGTGACAGTGAGACCCTGTCTGAATAACAATAGTAATAATAAAACAATAGAAAGCAGATATTTTGTAAGCAGTCATTATGATCGTTCTATTCTGTCAATGGAAAAGCCATACTCTGTAAAATATTTTAAAGACATTTACAATATTTAGTTTCAGCCAATTTGAGTGACTGTGGCCTGGGGAAAACATAAACCCAAGAATCCTTGAGTAAGTGGTCCTGAGCCAGTCAGATTACAGTTTGGTTTTACATATAGGTTAGGGAGGCAGGTGTTACAGGCAAAGACATAAATCAATACATGGAAGCTATACATTGGCTCAGCCCCCAAAAGCAGGATAACTTGAAGCAGAGGGCTTACAGGTTACGGGTGGGTTCAGAGACTCTTTAATTTGCAATTGGTTGAAGGAGTAAGGCTCTGTCTAAAACTTGGAGTCAGCAGAAAGGAATGTTTAAGCTAAGATAGGCATGTGATGTCAGTGTCAGCCACAACATACTGGGTTAGAAAGACCTTTTAAGCCAGACTGCTGTCCTGCAGGCATGGCTTAACCCTTGCCTGGCAAGGCCTTAGGTCTTGTTTATAATTTGGTATCTTATTGTCACAAAGAGTCTGCTTTATCAGTCTTGAGATCTCTATTTAACATGAAAGCTGGCCAGTGTTGTGTCTAAACTCTAAAACGGAGAGAGTATAAGGAGGCAGTCTGGCCTCCTTTCCTGTCATGGCCAGGAACTCAGTTTTTAGGGTTTCTCTGGAATCCATTTGGTCAATGGGGTGAGGTGGGCGGCAGGGGGGTGAGGATCAGGGGTTGGTCCATTCACTCAGTGGAGGGTTTAGGATTGTATTCTTAGTTTACATTTCACAGATATTTGAATGCCTTCTTTACTGGAGCTACAGTGGTCAGAAATAAATTTCATCTGGAAACAAATGGATTAATAATTATGTCACAGAAAATGCATTAAATAAATTTTGTGAAGAAAGACTGTGAGTAGTATGAGAAAATAGGCTAGCCATACAGTTACTCAACTATTCTGTCCTTCCTTAGGTTAGTAATGACAATAGAGACATCCAAGTAATGAGCATAAATTCTTTAGGCAGAGGAAAGAAACAATTAGTGATGGCCTGACTCGGAAAACCTTCCTAGTACACAATCCCTTCAGCCCCACTATTTTGCATAAGAAAGGCAGAATCTGCCCCAAGGTAAATTTTTTTCTCTAGATGCCAAAAATTGATGTCTTTTCTTTCCTTTTTTAAAATAAAACCTCATGGTTAATACAATTAGGCACATTTATATTTTCAAAAAGATATTTCTATTCAGTATCACCTACATATCTAAGTATTCTCCAGCTATTCAATTTTAAATTTATCCTTTCTTTTTTTCAATTGAATCTTTTCTTAGATAGGCAATTAAGGAATGGTTCAGAAGTGGCATTTGAAACCCACTGTACTTTTTTGAAAATAGAATTCATCATTCCCTCAGCAAATGTGTATAAGGTATTTAAATTTTAAAAGATGGCCTTGCTGGTTGTACATGACACCAAGAACAGGCAAAGCTAGAATCTTGAAAGGTAGCACACCATGTTATCAAATGCTCTTTTTCCCTTCTGGGTAGTATTACTTACATTGTGCAAATATGTTATGCAAAATAATCTTAAAACTGATTCTGCATCTTTGCCTCAGGTTCATACAATATTCATTGAAAGTTTTACAAAAAAAGAAATTAATTTAGTATAAAAATCAAGCATTTTAAAATGCCCATATATATCAATGCAACAACATTCCAAATGCAGGCTCAGAAAAAGCAAGGAGGAGTTCAGATCAGAATTTCGTACCTTTTATTTAATTACTCGTGTGTTATGTGTGTTTCTAGCATTCAGTGGTAACATGAAACCTCAATGTAAAAAGTTCTGACTCTCGCTAATTTCATGTCCCTGGACAAGTCACTGTAGTCTATGAAGTTCATTTCTCTGTTTTATTTTTTATTTATTATTTTTTATTTTTATTTTTTTGAGGCAGAGTCTCGCTCTGTCGCCCAGGCTGGAGTGCAGCGGCGTGATCTCGGCTCACTGCAAGCTCCACCTTCCGGGCTCACGCCATTCTCCTGCCTCACCCTCCCAAGTAGCTGGGACTACAGGCACCCGCCACCATGCCTGGCTAATTTTTTTGTGTTTTCAGTAGGGATGGGGTTTCACCATGTTAGCCAGGATGGTCTCCATCTCCTGACCTCGTGATCTGCCTGCCTCGGCCTCCCAAAGCGCTGGGATTACAGGCATGAGCCACCGCGCCCAGCCCATTTGTCTGTTATTTAAATGCTGCCACTAATGCTAACGCCAGCTCTTTCATGAGGTTGTTTTAAAGATGAAATGAAATATAGGAAACTCAAACAACACTATAGAAAAAAAGGCTAATAATCTGATTTAAAAATGGGCAAAAGATCTGAATAGACGTTTCTCAAAGGAAGACACACACATGGCAAACAGGTATATGAAAAGGTGCTCAACATCACTGATCATCAGAGAAAGGTAGATCAAAACTACTATGAGGTAGCATCTCACCCCAGTTAAAATGGCTTTTATCCAAAAGGTAGGCAGTAAAAAATGCAGGCAAGAGTGTGAAGAAAAGGGAATCCTCATATACTTTTGGTGAGAATGTAAATTAGTACAACCACTATGGAGAACAGTTTAGAGGTGCCTCAAAAAACTAAAAACAGAACTACCATATGATCCAGCAATCCCACTGATAGGTATATACTTAAAGGAAACCAGCATATCAAAGAGATATCTGCGCTCCCATGTGTATTGCAGCACTGTTCAGAATAGCCAAGACTTGGTCCATCAGTAGATGAATGGATAAAGTGTGGTACATATTCACAATACAGTACTCTACTGCTACAAAAAAGTATAAAGATCCTGCCTTTTGCAACAACATGGATGGAACTGGAGGTCATCATGTTAAGTGAAATAAGCCAGGTGTGGAAAGGCAAACTTTGTATATTCTCACTTATTTGTGGAAGCTCAAAATTAAAACAATTCAACTCATGGAGACAGAAAATAGAATGATGTTTACCAGAGGCTGAGAAGGGTGGTGGGTGGGAGTGGAGTGGGGATTATTAATGGATATAAAAATATAGGTAGCTAGAATAAATAAGAACCAGTATTTGGGCCGGGCACGGTGGCTCACGCTTGTAATCTCAGCACTTTGGGAGGCCGAGGCAGGCGGATCACGAGGTCAGGAGATCGAGACCACGGTGAAACCCCGTCTCTACTAAAAATACAAAAAAAAAAAAAATTAGGCGGGTGTGGTGGCGGGCGCCTGTAGTCCCAGCTACTCGGAGAGGCTGAGGCAGGAGAATGGCATGAACCCAGGAGGCGGAGCTTGCAGTGAGCCGAGATGGCGCCACTGCACTCCAGCCTGGGTGACAGAGCGAGACTCCTCTCAAAAAAAAAAAAAAAAAAAAAAAAAAAAAAGAACTAGTATTTGATAGCACAACAGGGTGACTACAGTCAGGAATAGTTTATTATACATATTAAAATAACTACAATAGTGTAATTAGATTATTTCTAACACAAAAAAAGGATAAATTCTTGAAGTGATGGAACCCTATTCACCCTGATGTGACTATGAATATCATACATTGTATGCCTTTATCAAAATAGCTCATGTACCCTATAAATGTTTACACCTACTATATACTCACAAGTATTAAAAATTGAAAAAATATAAAATGACATCATATTGAAGTTTTAGTGCTGTGAAAACCGAGAAAATGCTATATAGATCTAACTCATTAAATGTATAATGAGTCAACTTCTCTGACCTGTACATAATAGTTTGGAGAATCTGTCAAGGATACCAGCATTACATCTGAAAACAAAAACAAGTCAGAGAGAACCTTGATTCCTTTCTATATGTAGACGGTGTGATTTTGTTCATTTGGCTGGGCCAGATAAATGAGTTCATATTTTTATTTGTACACAATAAAGTACCTTTTCTAAAGTTTCTGCAACTTTAGGAGTTTTCCATTTATTGGACAAGTACACAGTAGACTCCTGAATCTTCTATAATTTTAATATTTGAGACTTGTAAGCTTTATATTTCTGAAGTTGCAATTATAGGGATTGGAAAGTATTACATGATTGTGAACCATCTTATGTAAGCAAATTTTTAAATGAATTTTCATTGTGTATTTTATCTTATAATCCTGAGATACAAAATTACATCAGATGCCTCATCTTTTGAAAGAGATTTTTTATTATTAATCTCTCATGTAAATCATAAGATGAACTTTTTTCCATTTTCTATTAAAGCTGCTTTGCTCATTGACTTTTATACTTTACAAGTTAGTTTTTATACAATTTAGTTTTTATCAGTTAGTGAATTCACTTTCTTTGTCCAGAGTATCACTGAGTGTCATTAAGTGATCATTCCATTTGGAAGTCTTGGAGGCCTCCTAAATCTTTGCTCCTGACCTGATTTTACACTAATGGATTATTCTGCCCTTTGACAATTAGATATATTTTGGCCTGAAAGCAAAATTGTCACTAAGTAAGTAAACATTGCTAATAAACCACCATTTATTTATTTCAATGTTTTTATGGCAGACGATGACTTTCCCAATACAAGCAGTTTACAGTAAATTTCTTATTTCTTGTCTATATGAACAGTAGAATGAAAAAGATTTCATTCACATAATGAAGATGAGATGAATTACATGGCGAAAATTAAATATTTTGGATTTTTTGTAAGAGTGACAGAATTCAAATTAAAAAATTACTCATCTATATAATTTGCTTTCTTGAAGACCGTACTTTTGTATTTGTTTATTTGTATCATTAATTGATACACACATGCTCACAGTCCAACAGTTATATGACTCAACAGTTGTACTGGCGGAAGGAAATGCAGTAATCCTTATGCCCCAGGTACCAAAGTACCTAATTGAAATGCACTACAAGGAAAAGTGAAGTTTATTACCCTTGCCTACAACTTGCAGTGTGACATTTTGCTTTATAGCATTTGGAATCTTTCACCTCCCAAGAACAATGAACTTCAAAAACATAATACAAGTGGGAAAATTGCCTTAAAAATGTAATTTTAGAAATGATTCTTTGAAAACACTGTTAAACGAGAAAGTCTGATAAAAAGGTGAAACTAATATTCCATTCATCTTCTATTGATTCATATTTAAACCCAATGTAAAGTTCAGCTGTTTAGGGGAAAGAGAAAAAAAAAATGTTGATTAAATGAAATAAGTCAGGATGATTCCTCAAAGTTTAAGTCAAATATCCCCATTTGAGAGTCTCCAGTGTGTAGCTTTTGATTTTTTTTTCCCTTTGTTGATTTTTGTTGTTGCTTTCTCTGGGTTAAATATATTTCAAGGAAAATAACATAATTCTCAAATCCATTATTTCCTCAGGTGATTTCATTTTCTTTTAATATGGGGTAATTTATTCAAACACAAAAAAATAAACAAATAATTTCTATTGTAAAGGAAAGGTAATCTAATTGAGCAGTGGAGCAGTGGTAATCTAAGCATTAGACTTCGGGTTGTAGATGGGGCTTTCACAACAATAATTATCATCGGCAATAGTGAGGGCACTGTATGAAGGATTTTACACATGTTACATCAGTTCATCCTCCAATCGGTACTGAGAGATGCGTATATTGATTACTCCCACTTTACACATGATGCACTCACGTTTTGCCCTGACTATGCTCTAAGTTTGAGGACAAACTTCTTCCCACAGGGTCCATCTATTCATACCCCAAATAAATTTAGAACAAACCACTTCAGATAAACATAATCTAAGTAAAAACAGCCTACTCTCTATGCAGGCACTATTTTTTAAACTCCCACACTTTTTGTGGCTACCCACTACCCCTTCCTTTAATTTCTAATCTTTTTTTTTTTTTTTTTTTTGAGATGGAGTCTCACTCTGTTGCCCAGGTTGAGGTGCAGTGGTGCAATCTTGGCTCACTGCAACCTCTGCCTCCCAGGTTCAAGCGATTCTCCCACGTCAGCCTCGCGAGTAGCTGGGATTACAGGCACCTGCTATCATGCCCAGCTAAATTTTGTATTTTTATACAGATGGGGTTTCCACCATTTTGGCCAGGCTGGTCTCAAACTCCTGACGTCAGGTGATCCACCCGCCTCAGCCTCCCAAAGTGCTGGGATTACAGGCATGAGCTACCACGCCAGACTTAATCAATTTTCTGTTAATCCCTTACCATAGTCAAATTATGGAGCCAGTACTAAAGAAAAACCAAGCTAATGTTTCTCATTTCCAAGGCAACCTCCAAGCCCCACATCTTCCACAGTGTCAGCTTCTAAGTTGTTTTCAACAATCGAAGGGAATTTTCAACTTTTTAAAAATTTTACTGAGAACAAAAGAGAGAGAAATCAAAATTCTGAAACTCACCTCTTAACATCATAGGAAAGATTGACCCAAGCTGTGGCACCAGATCTAAGTTCTAAGGAGAACAGAGGTTCAGAGTGTGCCACCCCACAAGTTCAAAATCCCAGACAATTTTCATAAATTGATTATTTACAAACAGCAAAACAAAACAAATAAATGCTCAGAGAATTTGTCAACTTACTTCAGTCAACACTGACAGTGTTTTGGCTTCTCCTAATTTTTTATTTTTGTAAGTAAAATTGAAAAATAAACTGAATTCTGAAAATGCCCAAGGGCCACAAATTTAAAATGAAATTGATACAAGGATGCCAATCCATCTATCCCTGCTGCAAAGGAAATTGCTAATGGTGCTGCCACTTCAGAGAAGGTGCCTCCTGAAAGTTTCATGAGCTCAAAGACCAAAAAAAGTTATAAATAAACCAAAGAATCAAGACTGTCTAATCTCCCCATTCTTATTGTTTACAACTGCAAATATTTGAACTGTAAGTCATTATTAGGCTCATAAAGCAGCTTTTGAATTACAGAGAAGTCATTCAGAATTTGAATTCTACTGTTATGCTAATACCCCAGGAGAGACAGCTACCTAGGGCTATTTGATAATTACATGGGATCCTTTACTTCTATAAAGACTGCAAATATCAAGCCTTATAACTTTGAACTAAATCATACTATTTATTTATTCCTAATCTAGAATTTTATCTATTCTTCATGAAAAACTTATCTAAGTATTGCTATAATTCATGAGGTTCCTTGGTACCATTTCAGGAAAAAGAAAAAACATGTTTTTACTTGAATTATATTTTAAGAAAAATATTTTACTGAGTTAAAAACTGATGCACATGAATCTGTGAGATTATTAAAATGGAAAATAAACATCATTTGCAGGTTACATTGTACTTTAAAAGAGGCTTGGTTCCAATGCTAATTCTCCGTTCTTAGGCAAAATGTACTCAAGTGGTCAGCAGGGAGATGTTCCTAGAAAGCTAGAAGAGCTAGAGAATTTTTTAATGGGGACCTTAAAAATCTGCTGAGAACCAGACATTCGTTTCTATAAAGACATGAACTGTCCAAATAATGTGGCCCAACACAAGTTCACTGCTTAAAGCACCAGGTGCCACATTGCAAATAGGGTGAAAATTACCCGCTGAACTTGGACCCAACTTGGAGCAGCATCTTCTGCAGCGTAAGATTGGTTCTAAGAGTCTAGCGTGTGTTTTATACATAATATGTACTATATAGACATATTCTATACATTTTTTTCTCTTTGTCCGAGACGGAGTCTTGCTCTTTCACCAGGCTGGAGTGCAGTGGCGCAGTCTCGGCTCACTGCAAACTTCGCCTCCCGGATTCAAGCGATTCCCCTGCCTCAGCCTCCCAAGTAGCTGGGACTAGAGGCACATGCCACCACGTCCAGCTAATTTTTGTATTTTTAGTAGAGATGAGGTTTCACCATGTTGGCCAGGATGGTCTCCATCTCTTGACCTCATTATCAGCCCGCTTCGGCCTCCCAAAGTGCTGGGGTTACAGGCATGAGCCACTGCGCCCAGCCTATACGTAATTATTCTACACCAACCACTTCTCAGGCACTAGTCATGATCCCTGCTCTCACAGAATTTAGGTAGTAAGGAGGGAATGAATGATCAAGAAATAACAATTGAGATAGTGAGAATTATGAGGAGATTAAAATACGGCTGTCTCTTGTCTCTTGGGACCTATTTGAGACAGAGTGATAACGGTCTGAGAGGAGACATTTGAGCAGAGATCTGAATGAAAGGAAGTGAGGCATAGAAAGATCTGGGGACAATCACGTCAGGCAGAAGGATCTGCGGTAAAATATTCATGCAGAAAGACGCATTTGTCTATAAAGAAGATATAAAGACATTCTTCTCCCAGCCACCCCCACCTTTGACTAACAGCCAAATGGGGGCGTGTATTTGGGGCTAACAGAATAAGAAAAATCAGCTCCAGATTCACCGTGGAAGGGGTTTGCTCTCATTCACTTTGGAAATGTGGGTTAACAATGGTAATGCCCTCCTCAACTTTCTCTAGAGCGTTGCTAGGGTGACACTGTAATTCAAAGGACAGAATATCAATAAAGCCAGGATGTACAGGAATGTAAACAAGCTTTAAAAAAAATAGTCCAAGTGTTTGTTAAATAGACCACAACGAGACAGGTCCATTATCATTGCAGAAAGCTCTGTACTTAGTATGTCCAATTATCTAAATAGCTCAAAAACATAATCAATCCATCAGTAGTATTCAGCTTCTAGCTCTGATATCTGATTGTGAATTCTCTGTGTTTATTCATATTTCTGCCAAATGTCGATCCAGAAATGTATTAGCATCTGCCAGTGATGAATAAACATAAGATTGTGCTCCTCCTGCAATTCTTAGTCGAGCTCATGGAACAAGGGCTAGTCCAGTCCATACCTTGTGGATGTTTCTTCACATCACAGAGCTGTGTTATTTTCTTTAATCGAGTCAACATAGTCAAGAGTCAAGAATGATTCTAACTTTGAATCCTTGGCCTTCAGTGGCAGCTCCACACTTTTCTCTGCACTTGCCCTACCTAGACTTGTGCATTTTAAAAGGCCAGCTCTGGTTGCTTTCTTGTCCTTTAATTTTCTTGACAGGCAAATACTTGTGGGATTCCAAAGATACTGGTTCTGCACATCTCTTGGGGCTGACAGCATCCACTAGTGCTTGGGTGGAGAGAAGCATAAAGGGAGAAGAGTGAGACGTGCTGCAATGCCAGTCACCCCAGGCTTCTGAGAGTGAACGTGCCCAGTGGCTCCGGAAGTCTTTCTCTGCTTGCATGACATGCAATGTTGTATACTAAATGGCTGTTACTTAGTCCCTTACGTACATGTGTTGTGGGATCCAACTATTCTTGCATCAGTATAAGAAGAGGTAGGCAACTTTGATGGGCATGAATGTGTCACACACGGTGCTGTGTGGACATGCCAATGCTATTCATTTCTTGAAGCCAGTTGCATTGTGAGTATCAATAAATTTTCTTTTTTTCTTTTTCTTTTTTTTATTTTTTTACTTTTAGGATGGAGTTTCACTCTTATTGCCCAGGCTGGAGTGTAATGGCATGATCTCAGCTCGCTGCAACCTCTGCCTCCCGGGTTCAAGTGATTCTCCTGCCTCAGCCTCCCAAGTAGCTGGGATTACAGTGACACGCCACCATGCCCAGCTAATTTTTGTATTTTTAGTAGAGACAAGGTTTTGCCATGTTGGCCAGGTTGGTCTCGAACTCTTGGCCTCAGGTGATCCACCCACCTCAGCCTCCCAAAGTGCTGGGATTACAGGCGTGAGCCACTGCGCCTGGCCTATCAACAAGCTTTCACAAATCCCATGCCATTTGCTTTGCTAAATTGAACTGGGCACCCTCTTTGATCTCACTACTATTGTTTTAGGGGTCATGTTCGGTAGTTCAGCCAAAAGTGTAACAGAGGCTAATTGAACCCAATGTTCCATCTATCAGCCTGTCTTTTGCCAGTCTGAATAGGTAAAGGGACTTTCAAAATATACATCCAACTTGGTGCTTATCAGCATGCACGGGGCCCAGACTAAACTCTCAAGTCTCCATTCTATGTGGGAAAACCTAACAGAGTCATCCAGCATATTTGAGAGAAGGAAATTCTTTGTAGCATTTCTTTGTCCATAGGAGTGTGTTTGTGTCTGTGTGAAAGAAGGAGAATGTACGTATGTGTGTGTTATGTGTGCTAGGAGAGAGGTGTTTGCACTTCACCAATGTTGTTACTTACCCGTAAATGTCTACCCGTAAACTGAGCTACCTGTTCCCCCCTATTAAGAGAGTCTTAGAATACTAGTCATATTAACAACCCTATTACTTTGGTTATAGTGAATTCTAACCTTTTCCTGAGCATTCTAAGTTATTTTGTATCTTCTTATTTGCTGTTCCATCTACTGATGATCACGTCTTCAAATAATGAACTTCTCTTTGCCCTTTAGGACCATGCCTTTAGAAAAGCCTTCCAGACCTCCCGAGTCCCCGACAGTTCATATATGCCATTACCAAAGTGCTTAATACTAAATTTTATAACTATTTGTTTACAAATCTGCCTCGTTTGTAGATTGTGAGCCCCAAAGTCAGCTAGCAGGCAAGTTACTGAAAGTATTAGGCATTCAGTTTTCCAATTGCGTGCTACTTAGCAAGAAAGTTTATAAAAAATTGAAAATATCTTTTGGCTAGATTGTTTTTCATTACACTTTCATATTCTCAAAGGCGGGCATTGTATTTTTCTCATCTCACATCCCAGAAAACTAGCACTTCTGAAACAATGCACAGTAACGTTTGCTCCATGAATGAATGAGTGGTTGTTACTTTACAGCTGAAAATATTTCGATGATACTGTTTTAATTTAGGATCTTTAAGATTAAGAGAGACACAAGATGGAAATAAATATTTTATTACTTACAGGTCCTGGGGGCACACAGTATGCCTAGAGGCCACACACTTGGAAGTAAGGGAATGTAGGCAGGGAATGAGAGAGAGAGGGACCCATGGCCCAATACCTTTACTGGGTCCAGGGTATTATCCAGACAGGTTTTTCTTGGGTAGTTTTGTTTGGTGGGTTTACCATAAGCAGGCACGGTTTCCAGGAGGTAACACTGTGATTGAGAGGTAGTCATTATGGCATATCTGTACAGCCCACACAGGATGTGAGGGTTAGTGGGTTCATCTAGCAGGCCGCATCTAGCAGGCTGCATCTAGCTGTCCCATCAAGAAGTGGTCACCAGGGAGCAGTTGTATAAAATAGATATCTGGCTCAACTACATTTGTTGAGTTGCAGGGGTGGTATAGAACTGAAAGCTGTGACAAGGGTGACTGAGCTCTGCTTCTGGTATGTGAAAGCACAACGTATACTTAAAAGGATGATAAGGCGACCAGGCGCAGTTGCTCACGCCTGTAATCCAAGCACTTTGGGAGGCCAAGGCGGGCAGATCACAAGGTCAAGAGATAAGAGACCATCCTGGCTAACACAGTGAAACCCTATCTCTACTAAAAATACAAAAATTAGGTGGGCATGGTGGTGCATGCCTGTAATCCCAGCTACTCAGGAGGCTGAGGCAGGAGAATCGCTTGAACCCGGGAGGCAGAGGTTGCAGTGAGCTGAGATTGCGCCATTGCACTCCAGCCTGGTGAAAGAGCAAGACTCCGTCTCAAAAACAAACAAAAAGGATGGTAAGGAAACAGAAAGTTATAACAACTCACTTCAGACACTATAGTACATGCTGGAACATATTTAAGTATATTAGTTTTTTTATAGATATTTTAGTTTTATTTATTTATTTTTTTTTTGAGACGGAGTCTCGCTGTGTCTCCCAGGCCGGACTGCAGTGGCGCTATCCCGGCTCACTGCAAGCTCCGCCTCCCGGGTTCACGCCATTCTCATGCCTCAGCCTCCGGGGTAGCTGGGACTATAGGCGCCCGCCACCACGCTCGGCTAATTTTTTTGTATTTTTAGTAGAGACGGTGTTTCACCGTGTTAGCCAGGATTATAGATTTTTTATAATCAAGGGTTTAAAGAAACTAGAAATGTGCTAATTGGAAAAGAAGAAAGTAATCTTTGCATTTTCACTATTTGCAGAGCTGTGTCTTCTCCTAAAAATGATAAAGCCTACTCTTTCTCTAAGACCCAGCTCAGGGGTGTCCTCTGTGTATACTCACTAAATTCCTGGAGGCAGAAGTGTTTTTGAGCTCTCACTCTCTCCCTTGCTCTCTCGCACTCTCTCTGTGTCTCGCTCTCCATTGTGTTATCATCATTCCTTTAATGTTTCTTAATTATAGGACTTTTCAGACCTTGTTTCAAAGACTTGTGAACACATTTACCTCCTCTGCTAAACCAGTGGTTCTTAACCAGGAGCAATCTCCCCCTTCTTACCCACAGGGATATTTGACAATGTCTGGAGACATTTTTGGTTGTTACAACTGTACGTGTTGTGGGGAAAGGGGATACTACTATATTTTAGTGAGCAGAGGTCATGCTGCTGAACATTCCCCAGTGGGGACAGCACCTAACCCACTGCCCCTGACTTCTGGACAACTAAGAGTTACCCATCCCATAATGTCAATAGTGCTGAGGTTGAAAAATGTTGTGCTAGACTATGAACTCTTTGAAGGCAGGAAGTGTTTCAATTCATCACTAAATGTTTTAAAAATCTCTAGAGTTTAACGCAAGGTTTGTCCCTTATATATATATTTGACATATATTTGTCCCATATATGTATATTCAAATAATGTTTAAGAAGTGAATAATTGAATGAATGAATGGGTGGATAGGTAGATAGATGGATAAGCAGACAGATGGATAAATGGATGAATCATTCAATCACTCTAGGACTACTTTCTAGCCTTTTCAACTCCTGGAAGCATTTGCTTTCCAAGTCAGAACTGCTATTTATTATCTGAATTACAGTCTAATCAAGCCACCAACCAAGATGCTGACCTGACCAGCTCTCATTTTAAGCATGTGCTTGACCAGAGATCTTAAGACATTGATTCTTAGCAAATATTACTAGCCCTTTTCTGGTTGTTTGGTAACAGAGTTATTTATATTCTATCCCATTGTGCTGAGCACGTTTCCCCTATTTTATAATCTAGCTTGCTGTTGGTCATGCTTCTTATAACTGCATTATTCTCTGAGGCCGTTGACAGACCTGTTGTGACTGTAAGTTTGAAAAACCTTCTGATGAGTCTGATCTCTGGGTCCCTTTTAGGCAATAAGACTCGGTCGTGATCCTCAAGGTGGAAAACAAATGCATTTTCTTTTGGTCAGTGTCACCAACTTAACTTTCAATCAACTGCCTTATATTTGGGTTTCTAATTTTCCAAATAATCAAGTATATCTGGAGATGAGAAAATATGACTCATTTTGTCTGAGACAGTCCGTCAAACAAAATCTATCCACATACTATAAAGTCTTTATACCTTTTCTCACTTGTATTATTTCTGCATTTGCTTTAGCAAGTGCTCAATGGATCTTAGGTAAAAGAGTATGTGAGTCGCATGCAATTTATGTGGCTGGCTTCTGAAGTGGTTTCTATGTATGCATATCCTCACCACATTATGAGCTAGGCCTGGTCAATAAATATCATGACTACTATTTAAATTGCTACCCTTCCTTTCAGGCTGGCTCTACTATTTAAAATAAATATGTGTGTGTGTATATATATATTTATATATAAAACTTTAAAAGCAATATTAAAACCTAACACAACAAATTTTCCCTGGAAATAGAGAAATAGCCAGGAATAATTTGAATTCCTTGAAATTTACATTATTCAGTAAAAATGCTGTGGAAAATTCCAAGAAAGCCTATGTCTAGATTGATAAAATGTTAACTAATTGTATTAAAGATTTTCTTTTTCCCTTTTTTTTTTTTTTTTTTTGAGACGGAGTCTTGCTCTGTCACCCAGGCTGGAGTGCAGTGGTGCAATCTCTGCTCTCTGCAAGCTTTGCCTCCCAGGCCCAGGCCATTCTCCTGCCTCAGCCTCCCAAGTAGCTGGTACTACAGGTGCCCACCACCACGACCAGCTAATTTTTTGTATTTTTAGTAGAGACGGGGGTTTCACTGTGTTAGCCAGGATGCTCTCGATCTCCTGACCTCAAATGATCCACCCACCTCAGCCTCCCAAAGTGCTGGGATTATAGTCGTGAGCCACCACACCCGGCCGTATTAAAGATTTTTTTTTAAAAATAAGATGAAGGAATTATTGGGGCATAGGTATCTCGGCAAATTTATAAACTCTCAATACAGCATGATTTTCTGCTATTTCTCTTATTGTGAATTATAGTTTACGTAAAATGCTGCATGAAATGGAAGTATGTTATTTAATGGACAAAATAAAATGATTGACATGTACCAACTATGAGGGTAAGAAATTGGACATTATCATATCTGAGACATCTTTATAGGCTTCTTGAATTCAGTTCTCTCTTCTCCCCCTATGTTCTTTTACTAGCTGCTAGCCTGAGTTTTGTGTTAATTATTTTCTTTGATTTTGTTTGTAATTTTCATCACATGTGAAAGCATACATGGGATGAAACAATATATTGTTTAGTTTTACCTGGTTTTTAAAAACACATATGACCATGCAGTGTATAGTAGTCCATCTTTATCTTAAGTTATGATTTCCATGGTTTCAGTTACCTGAGGTTTTGACCTGAGGTCAGAAAATATTGAATGGAAAATCCCCAAAATAAACAATTTCTACATTTTCAATTGCTCACCATTCTGAGTAGCATGGTGAAATCTTGTAATTGAATAATAACTAACAGAGGTTTATTTCTCTCTCCTGATTCATGTGCCTCATGGGTGGGCTGGGAATTTGCTCTATGTCTTCTCCAGTCCATGACTCAGTCAAAAAGAGAAACTCCAAATGGTAACATTGCTAGGGCTGTGACAGAGGGAAAAGACCACTATTCACCCTTTGTCACCTGTCCTTTACGAACCCAGAATCCAGTCCACATTTAGTTCTCATAACTTATTGTTCTTGTTCAATCTGGATTAGTTCCTCTGTCTTTATTTTCATACCTTAACATCTCTGAATAGTACAGGCCAGTTAGTTTGAAGAATGGCCCGTAATTTGGTATCTGACATTTTCTTGTGATTCATGCTTTTTGAAAGAAATTCCATGCAAGTCATATTGTATTCTCAGTGAATTTTATCAAGAGGCAGACAACACTGATTTGTCCCATTACCGGTGATGTTACCTTTTATCACTTGTTTAGGATGGTGAATGGTAGGGCCCTCCACTCTAAAACTAAAGAATTGGTTCCTTGAGTAAGTTCTTTAGTGGTGATTTGTGAGATTTTGGTGCACCCATCACCTGAGCAGTATACACTGCACTGTATTTGTAGTGTTTTATCCCTTGCCCCCTCCTACTCCTCCCCCCAAGTCCCTGGAGTCCACTGTGTCATTCTTACACCTTTGCATTCTCTTAGCTTAGCTCCCATATGTCAGTGAGAACATACAATGTTTAGCTTTCCATTCCTGCGTTACTTCACTTAGAATAATAGTCACATCTCATACTTTGGCTCATCTCATATTTTTGCTATTGAGATAACCATTTCTCTAAAGAGAATAGCACTTTAAGGTGGTATTTAAACCCCAAATCTGGATATTCAGTAGGCTCACTGCTACTGAGGTGTCATTGCTTCTAGGTCCTCTTAGCAAACACAGATAGAAAATATAAGTGTACATGTGTATGCACATACACACTCATACACAAAAGTACATCTACATGCTACTATGTCTAGACAGATAAGTTAAAAACTGTGAGTTTACGCTGATAATCTCTGATGCTAACTAAATGTTAAAAACTGTGAGTTTACACTGATAATCTCTGATGCTAACTAAACACTGTAACGTTTAGTCTAGTGTTCCCTGTTCCATGTTCATAATTCCGTTCTCCAACAGTGAAAAACCTGTCTTTCATGACCCTCAGTCTATTTACTTATTACTTATTAGATCAATTTCCCCTCCATGTAGTCAGATACCTGGATAAGTCAGTCCAAAGGTGAACCCTCAGACGCTGGCAGCCCTCCCACACCGGCCCCCACTTCTTTCAGGCATGCAAAGCAAGAGCTCCAAAAAGAAGGAAAAGGAATAAGGAAGGAAGGCCAGTTAGATAGCTCAGCCCTGGGCATGGATGCTGTCCCTTTGAGATGGCAGCCCAGGGACAGGACCCGGACATCCATAAGCACAGGTGAAAATCTCACATCCCCACAAAGGAGATGGAGAGCTAGAATAAGAATTACGTAATTTTAATGTAGAGAAATTGATCAAAATTTTCCTTTATGGTTTCTGGTTTTTTACATCTTGTTTAGGTAATCTCTATGCCAAAGAACATTAAAATATCCTCAAATATTGTATTCTAAATGTTGTATATTTTTACCTTTTATGTTAGGTCTTTTAATGTTCCTGGAATTGATTTTTTTTTTTTTTTTGCTGTGGTGTAAATTTGGGTTTTAAATTATTTCTCTTTTTCCATATGGATAACCAACTGTTTCAGTAACAATTATGGAAAAGTCCATCGTTTCCCTACCTATCTCTATGCTATATTTCTAGGTTCTCTACACTGTTCTATTAGTCTGTTTGTCAATTTCTATATTAATACCACACTGTCTTTGTTACTGGACTTAGGACTGGCTACATATTTTGCAGGATATAGTGTGAAATGGAGATGCAGAAACCCTTACTACAAAATTATTAAGAATTTCACGACAGTGACAGCAGAGGACCGAGGACAGAGCTCTTCCAAGTGCAGACTCCGTGTGATTGCACAGGTCACCCATTTATGATGCTGGCCCTGGCTAGAGCTTTTATGTCTTGATGTGTTAGGGAATTACGCTAACAGAATGTCTGGCTTCTTCCAGCTCCATAAATTCTTTCTGTTTTTGCAGGAATCCACTAAATATCAAATGCGCAGCTTTTATTCCCCCAAATATGTCTACCTCTTGTAGTGTGCTGTTCCAAAAAATTATTTTTTCTTTTCCTAGGGCTGCTGCAGCAAAGTATCACAAATTCAGTTGCTTACCACAACAGACATTTAGTGTCTTAAAGTTCTGAAGACTAGCAGTCAAAAGTGAAGGTGTCAGCGGGGCCATGCTCCCTCTGATATCTGTAGAATAGGATTTTTCCTTGCTTTTCCTAGCCTCCAGTGGTGGACATCAATTCTTGCCATTCCTTTGCCTGCAGATGCATCACTCCAATCTCTGCCTCCATCTTTACATGACAGTCTCCCTGTGAGTCTCTTGTCTTTACATAGCTGTTTGTTTATAAGGACAACAGTCATATTAGATTAGGGGCCCAACCAACTCCAGTATGACCAAATTTTAACTAATTACATCTGCAAAGACCCTATTCCAAATCAGTTTATATTCTGAGGTATTGGGGGTTAGAACGTTCAACATATGTTTTGGAAGGCGGACCTACGATTCAACCCATATGTGCGACCATGAAGTTCAGAGCTAACTCTAAAGCTCTGTGATAGCAACTATGGTTTATTTCCATGGCTCTGTTTCTTCTTTAAAAATAGAAAAACAACTGTTTTACTGTATACATTTAATGTGCACAACATGATGTTTTGGTATACAGTCATGTGCCACATAAAGATGTTTGGTCAACAATAGACCACATGTATGATGGAGGTCCCATAAGAGTATATTATACATTTACTGTACCTTTTCTATATTTAGGTACACGAATCCTTCCTACTGTCTTATACTTGCCTATAGTATTCAGAGCAGTAATATGCTGTACAGGGTTGTAGCTTATGAGCGACAGGCTATACTATATAGCCTACATATGTAGTAGGCTATATACTCTCTAGGTTCGTGTTAAGTATACTCTATGATGTTTGTGCAATGATGAGATTGCCTAATGATGCATTTCTCAGTATGTATTCTGGTAGTTACATGACACATGACTGCATATATATATATATATATATATAGTGAAATGATAACTACAAGTAAGCAAATTAATATATCCATCATCTTCTATAGTTACCTCTTTTATTGTGGTAAAAGCACTTAAAATATACTTTATTAGCAAATTTTTAACATATGATACAATATAATTGAAGCTGTAGTCCTGCTGTGCATTAGGTCTCTAGAATTATTTCATTCTACAAAGCTGTAAATTTGTATCCTATGATGGAGTGCAGTGGCCCAATCGCTGCCCACTGCAGCATGGAATTCCTGGGCTCCAGTGATCCTCCCACCTCAGCCTCTGAATAGCTGGGACTACAGGCACACACCACCACGCCAAGATGATTTTTTGTTTTTGTTTTTGTTTTTTGTGCTCAGGCTGGTCTCAAGCTCCTGAGCTCAAGCAACCCGCCCACCTCGCCCACCTCACATGTTTTGGTGTGTGTCTCTGTTAGAACTACCTTCAGTTCTGTTTAGTCTGTTTCTGTTTAGTCTGTTTTGTGGAATGATGCAGACAGTGAATGGATACTTACAATTATGTAAGTAAATACAGTAATATTGCTCAGTTGTCGCACAAACCTGCAACTTGTCCACAAATTTCATTGGAGGAGGGAGGCTACCTGATGGTTATCATTTCAGGTTCTGGGGTTAGACCACCTGGATTTATACACATTTTGAACCTTGTTTAAGTGATATAACTGCCTTTGGTCTCAATTATCCTAAATTTAAAATGAGAATAAAAGTCATATTAACTTTCACTGCCTGCCGCATGATTAGCACTCTGTGAATATTAGGTTTCATTAGATATCACTGTACATGTAACTATGCTTAACAAAAATGGATATGTAAATTTTGTAAAATATCAATCATAATCTCTGCTCCAGGTGGATTAAAAAGAAGCTCGTTCATTTATTTATTCCATAGATATTCATTGATTGTCTAATAATTATAGTTATTTTTCTAGGTTCACTCATTTGTCCTCTAATCCTAAACCAGTGCCCAGCACATAGCAGGTGCTCAACAAAAAGAAATTTTGCGTGGATGAAAACAAAGCACTTGCCATCCAGACCTTATAATCTAATTGGAGAAAAGAGACATTGAATAAATACATAAAGTAAAATGCTATTATGTCCTATGAAGAAAAAGAAAGTAAGGGAAAGAAAGAGTGATGGGGTGGGGGTAGGAAGATATTTTAGAAAATGTACTCAGAGGGGCCGGGCATGGTGGCTCACGCCTATAATCCCAGAACTTTGGGAGGCCAAGGCGGGTGGTTCACCTGAGGTCGGGAGTTCGAGAACAGCCTGACCAACATGGAGAAACCCCGTCCCTTCTAAAAATATAAAATTAGCCAGGCATGGTGGCACATCCCTGTAATCCCAGCCACTCAGGAGGCTGAGGCAGGAGAATCACTTAAACCTGGCAGACAGAAGTTGCAGTGAGCCGAGATCACACCATTGCTCTCCAGCCTGGGCAACAATGGTGAAACCCCTTCTCAAAAAAAAAAAAAAAAAAAAAGAAAAAGAAAATGTACTCAGAGGATGCATTGCTGAAGAAGGAATATTTAAGGAGAGACCTGAATGACCTAACTGTATGCCAGACAGAGGAAATAAAATACAGAAGCCCTCAAGTGGGACTGTGTGTGGTAGGTTTGGAGGCTAGCAAGTGGTCATTAAGTTAGTAAGGCAGAGTTCTTTCCACTGGAGATAGATACTAATGCTAAATACTATTCTACACCTGTAACAGGAGTTCAGTTTGTAGTATAATAGTTCAAATAAGGGAGAAAGAATTTGTTGTATCTGGAATAGTCACTGAAAACCTTGCAAAGGAGGAAAGCTTTAAATGTGACAGAGAGTTCCCTAGCATCTTTCAAAATGTGCTCAGGAAAGAGCAGCCTCAGTATCACCCACCTGGGAACTTAGCAGAAATGCGGACTCTCAGGGCCCACCCCAACCTATTCCTGGGGCTGGGACCCCAGAATTGGTGCTGTTGCAAACTCTTGGGGTGATTCTTATGCATACCAAAGTTGAGAACCTCTGCTCCAGCGTTGCTTCCTGAACTTTAACAGAAACGCACAACACCTGGGGGTTAGTTAAAATGCAGATACTCATTCAGTCGGGTCTGGGGAGGGGCCTGAAATCTGCATTTCTAGCAGGCTCCCAGGTAAGGCAGACACAACCAGTCCACAGACTGCACACAGGGGCCTAAGAGTTAAGGTTGGCCAACTTTTTCTCTAAAGGGTCAGATAGTAAATATCTTAGGATTTACAGGCCACGTGGTCTCTGTCACAACATTGTGACATGAAAGGAGCCGTGGACAATACGTGAATGGATGAGTACATTCTGTAAAACTGTTATTGGACACTAAAATTAGAATTTCCCCAAAGTTTTATGTATCTCAAAATATTATTCTTCTTTTAATTTTTTTCAACCCTTAAAAAATGTAAAAGCTATTCTTAGCTCATAGGCCGTAGTCACTGACTCCTGGCCTGGGATATAGTTACGTCGGACAGGGCAGTTCTATGTTCTTGTTCCCCATTTGTAAAATCAGTGCCAAGCATTTATATAGGAGAAAGCTTAAAAAGATGCGTTTCTCCAAAAGAGAAAAAAAGTCTTCAGAAGAAACATTTTCCCATTGTTAACAGCATGTAAAGTATCAGTAAATATAATTTATTAAATACAGTACATAAATTCATTTATACATAAAATATGGTGCACATTCTATGTTTATATGTAAAAATTCATGATTGAAGAAAGTGGAGAGAGATTAACCCAGAAATGCCAAAAGGTAAAAATGATAGTTTATTTCAAGTATGTGGAAGGTTGACTTGTAGGAAAAGAAGGCTATATCATCTGCTTTTCTGTAGAAGGCAAAACTAGGTTCACTGAGTAGAAGCTACAGGGAAGCAGATTCCACTTCAACCTGAGAAGGAATTTTTCTAACAATTTGTATTCTGCAACCACAGAACTGGCTTCCCCAGGAGGTTATGTTTTCTCTGTCACTATAGGTATATTAGAGAGACTCTAGCTATTCAATGAATGTGATGGAAAGGGAATTGTATATTGGATCTAGGGCAGATTCCATGTCTAAGATTTCTCTCAGTCAGATTTTCTTTTTCTTTTTTTTTTTTTTTGAGACCGAGTCTCACTCTGTTGCCAGGCTGGAGTGCAGTGGCACTATCTCTGCTCGTTGCAACCTCTGACTCCCTGGTTCAAGTGATTTTCCTGCCTCAGCCTTCTGAGTAGCTGGGATTACAGGCACGCGCCACCATGCCTAATTTTTGTATTTTTAGTAGAGATGGGGTATCAGGGGAACCCGCCGCCAATATTTCGATGTAGGTTATTTCTATTTTCCCTAAATGTCAACTGGCTGAGAAATAAAGAGAAAGAGTACAAAGAGAGGAATTTTACAGCTGGGACTCCGGGGATGACATCACCTATCGGTAGGACCATGATGCCCACCTGAACTGCAAAACCAGCAGGTTTTTATTAAGGACTTCAGAAGGGGAGGGGGTGTATGAACAGGGAGTAGGTCACAAAGATCACATGCTTCAAAGGGCAAAAAGGAGAACAAAGATCACATGCTTCTGAGGCCAATAAAGATCACAAGGCAAAGGACAAAGCAAAGATCACAAGGCAAAGGGCAAAATCAAAAACTCCTGATGAGGGTCTGTGTTCAGCTGTGCACATATTGTCTTGATAAACATCTTAAACAACAGAAAACAGGGTTCAAGAGCAGAGAACTGGTCTGACCTCAAATTCACCAGGGTGGGTTTTTTTCTCCCAGAGCGGCTGTTCATAGACCTCCCCCCAGGAATGCTTTCCTTCCCCAGGGTATTAATTATTAATATTCCTTGCTGGGAAAAGAATTTAGCGATATCTTCCCTACTTGCACATCGGTTTGTAGGCTCTCCGCAAGAAGAAAAACATGGCTCTATTCTGCCCGACCCCGCAGGCAGTCAGACCCTATGATTGTCTTCCCTTGTTCCCTGAAAATTGCTGTTATTCTGTTCTTTTTCAAGGTGCACTGATTTCATATTGTTCAAACACACGTTTTACGATCAGTTTGTATAGTTAACACAATTATAGTGGTCCTGAGGTGACATACATCCTCAGTTTATGAAGATAACGGGATTAAGAGATTAAAATAAAGACAGGCATAAGGAATTATGATAACAATTATAGTGGTCCTGAGGTGACGTACATCCTCATCTTATGAAGATAATGGGATTAAGAGATTAAAACAAAGATAGGCATAAGAAATTAAGAAAGTATTATTAGGGAAGTGATAAACGTCCATGAAATCTTCACAATTTATGTTCCTCTGCCGCAGCTCCAGCCAGTCCCTCTGTTTGGGGTCCCTGACTTCCCACAACAGTGGGGTTTCACCATGTTGGCCAGGATGATCTCGATCTCCTGACCTCCTGATGCACCCACCTCAGCCTCCCAAAGTGCTGGGATTACAGGCATGAGCCACAGTGCCCAGCCCAGATTTTCTTATGCTTTGTTAATTTCTTATGTCCACTCTGCTTAAATGTTTTTAAAAGCTTCTTAACTAGCCTCTTCATCTCCAGTCTTACCAACTCAATCTAATGCAACAGTCAAGTATCAGAGAAATCTTTGGAAACCACAGCTCTGATTATGTCATTTTCCTGTCCCCAAACCTTCCATGGTTTCAGATTATTCAATGGTTTTCATATTCTTTCAAACCCCTTCACAGCCCTTTCAGGCTTTATGTTCCCCAGTTCTTGCTCACTCGGTTGCAATGGAGCACTTGTTAGTCACAGAGCCACTTTATACACTCCCATCTATTTTCCCTTGCACAGGCAGTTCCTACCAGCTTCTGTGCCCTTTTACCCACTCCCAGCCCTGTATTTTATCTGTCTTAACCCTACTGATATTATAATGCCCATCTCAATTATTACCTCCTCCATTAAGATGGGTATTATTCAGACACACACAGACACACACACGTACACATACACCTTCTCTCCCCATAGTGTTTTGTACTATCCTCATGGTATTTAACAAGTGTCAGTTTTTCTGAGCTATTTCTTCAGTAATTTGTCAAGATCTGGTACTGCCAGTCTCAACAGCTTTATACACCTTTCCCCTCTTCTATTATGCTCCTTTCATCTGTCCTCTTTGGGTTCCTCGGATGCTCTCAGTTCATTCCCATTTCATCCCCTTGAAGTTTTTTCTGCCTCTAATGCTCTTCCTCAAATCTAGACTTTGGGATTGCTGATATTTTCATCACTCAACTCGTAGTTCAAATGTTACCTCCTATGAGTGTGCTTTCCATACCATGATTCTGTTTTTATTTTCTGAAGAGCATTTATTACTCTCAGACACCATCTGATTCATTTGTTACTTGTTTATGGTCAGCTCTTCTGCAATATTATTGGAATGCAATTCCATAAAAGCAGATCCTGAAGAGAGATGCTAGAAACATGGTAAGACACTGAATGAATGGATGGTTGAGTGAATTAACCGTTCTATTACATGTCCTTTAAGAGTAGACCCATTATCTGGTTCATCCTTTTTTTCCCACTCAGTCAGTATTAGTTGAGAGTGATCAAGACAGCTAGTTGAATGCTATGAATAAGCTCTGGTATATGGAATGTTAGAGTTTATCACCTACTTAAGAAATGAACATGTATGATAAGAAGTCAAAGGACAGCTGAGCTGAGAGATATTAAATAATAAGTAACAAAAGCTCATGAGCAAGCAAAGCAAGATGCAAAAGTGTATATAATACAATGCTTTTTTTTTTTTTTTTTTTGCTAAAGCATGCAATGACCCACACTTCAGCTATAGAAAAAATCCTAGAGGATACATGTCAGGTAACTTTGGCAGGGACAGGGCATAGATAGTGGTATGGAAATGAAAAGAAAAGCAGACAAATGAAACAGTTTAAAACGAAAACACTGTTCAACAGCATCCATGGAAAAAGAAGTTTTTGTTTGTTTTGTTTTGTTTTTTTTGGTAACACATGTATAAAGGTTAGGGGATATGAGGGCTGAAAATTTAATGTACATTTGACTTTGGGAATATAGGTCAGACAGAAAAACTGTGAGAATAGACTAATTTTTCTGGTATTCATCGAATTGATGTTTCCTCAATAATATATCAGTGATACTTGGGCAGAAACTACATTGCTGGACATCTGCTTCTGCCGAGCTTAAATGCCTTGGCAGGGAGAATAGCTCCTGCGGTGTGCCTTCTGAAAAGTTATGATGAAAGTCATAGCAAGAGAATAAATAAAGGAAAGTCGTGGGCCACCTTTGCAAGAGTCACTTTCCTGATTACTATGGCAATTTTCAGTCTAGGGAAGAAGTCCAAGAAAGAGAGGAAATACTGTCAGAAGCAAAAAACAGTATTTAAAATATAATGGAGACTCCTCCTTGTAGATCTCCATTACAAGTTATCTGAGGGGCACACGCCCTCGCCAAAATCCAGAGGGCTCTCGGACTTGAGAGGCAAATGACATGTCCACATCAGTGCCCGCGGCACACACCTCAAGCATTCTCGGCAAGTGCCCAGTGGATGATGGTACACACCTAGAAAACAAGGAGCCATCCATATTATCTCTAATTGCATACCATGTACTTTGAAAACCACCCACAAAAATATCACACTGGAATTACAAAGGAAGAGTCCTCATTATCCTTATTATCTTCCTCTTATGGGATTAAAGAAATAACAGTGTGCACAGTTATTTACAATTTTTCTTGGTGTTATAAACACATCAAAACCAAACTGTGTTAAATCAAGGCAAGTTCAAGAAACAAAGGCAATGTAGATAAATTCTCAGGTGCTTATATTTTAACTCTGCCTCACTGTCATGTGTGGTTAGAAGTGGAGGCTCTGGACTCAATGAACATTTGAAATTGTGTGATGTTGGGCAGGTGTATCAGCCTTCTAAGCCTCAGATAATTCACTATAAAAATTGCATGATGCCAGTACAGACGTCAATGAATTGTTGTCGGAATTATGTGATGGAGGGTGTATAAAGTCAACATATACTAAGCACATGATAAGCAATAGAAATCAACTGTTTGTAATGTTTCTCTCATTGAACAGAACAGCACTCAAGGACATCCTTGTTGAGCTGGCTTGATAGTTAATGTCTTTCAAGGGGAATGAAATGTTAGTGCAAGGTAGCCTTGTTTTATGCCAAAAGTATATTTCTGAAAACGTTTCATACTTCAAAACTGACATAATTCAAGATTAATTTTGCCATTGTAACAAATAGAAAGTAATTGGAGTGAATTCCCAAGGTGCTTAAATCTGTAATCCCTATAGCTTACGGGGTTGATTTCTGTGGCCATGTCACCATCATTTATCTTGTTATGTAAGAGTTCTACAAATTCAACATGTAACTACATTAGAGTTGCTTTCTATTTTCTCAGCATCATCTCCAGTAATTTACTCAGTAACCTGTCCTAAATTAATAGCATTTTGTATCATGGTAGGTGTTTGGCCTTCATAGCATTCATTAAACCTAAACTTTTTCCAAAGTTACTACTTTTCACCTGGAGTACTATCATTGCTAGAAAATGAACACTTCTATGACATTATTAAAGCAGACTTAGAGTTAAAATAAGAGTGAATGCTAAAGTAGCTCAGTGGTCTGACAAATAATTCACAAGTTCTGATACATGTAAACAGCAGCTTGGTTCACCTAGTGTTGACAAAAGACAGTAGGTATTTCCCTTTACTGGCCAACATGGAGTCAATCCATGCAACAATTGTAATGTGACTTATAACCTCCTTGTCCTAAAGTTTTAAAATGATGTAATGATTGACTTTTTAAAAAATAAATTGTTGGAATGTTAATTCAAATATTTTGTATATGATATATGTGATATGATATAATTTATTTAAAACATATTATTTAAATTTTTATAAAAAGTAACCAAAGTTGAATAGCTTCACCAAACCCAATTAGTAGTCATGGCAGTAGAATTCTGTCACATAAATATAGGCCCACGTGGTCTTAGTTGCCTGTAATTGATTCCAGTAAAGTCCCTTAATGTGCCAGTAACTCCTAGTGCTTATTATTTTATAACATTTACAAATATGGCTTTGGTGAGCAAGGCCTAGCTATGCTCAGAATAGAGAGATCTCACTGCATGAAGTTTCTTAGCCTATGAATCTTCATGAGGTCACGCACTTAAAAAATCTCTCTGCTCTGCCATTGATATGCAGGTCTGTCAGTGAAACTTCTTTCTGGTGACTGAGTTCTATAGCTCTTCATGCTGAAGTATGAATGCATATATTCCTTCCACACTCTCAAATGTTGATGAGAGACCTCTTTGCATTGGATTTCCTTGGTATCATCTTATTGCCTAAAAAAATCTTCTTCTTCTTTTTTTTTTTTTTTTTGACAGAGTTTTGCTCTTGTTGACCAGGCTGGAGTACAATGGGATGAACTTGGCTCACTGCAACCCCTGCCTCCTGGGTTCAAGCTATTCTCTTGCTTCAGCCTCCTGAGTAGCTGGGATTACAGGTGCCCGCCACCACACCCAGCTAAATTTTTTTTTTTTTTTTTTAGTAGAGATGGGGTTTCGTCATGTTGGCCAGGCTGGTCTTGAACTCCTGGCCTCAGTTGATCTGCCTGCCTCGACCTCCCAAAGTGCTGAGATTACAGGTGTGAACCACTGCACTGGCCGCCGAAAAATCTTCTAAGAATGTAGGCTGGCCTGAATCCTGAGAATCACTGGGTATAGTGGTTTTGAAATGAGGTGGGATTCTGTATGATTATATAGCCACATTTTATTTTATTAGTATGCTTGGAATGTAATACTGAGATGTAGTAAAATTCTTTACCTAACAGTTCTCAGGCAAACCTCTAGAACCTTTCAAATTTGTTGGTAAATCTCTGGCTTGAATTGTAGTGTCACAGGCTGAGAATTGGTCAAATTGCAAATTTCAGTTAAGGGCGTGTTTCCGGTGTTTGTCCTTCTCTTTCTCTCATCTTATGTCTCTCTGAGTCCCCTACAAGCCCAAATATTTCACTCAGCCTCACTGGCCTGAAGAAAACTCCATGCTTTGAGCTTCTCCCTTCTCACTCCAAATTAATCATTCTACAGTGTTCTTTGCTCCATCTGAAACTTAATTTCTGTTAGGTGGCCATGGTTGATAAATCAATTTTTCAACTAAAAAAGCATATTCCAAAATATATTCACCCATAGCACTAATTCTACAGGATGTTATATAGAAAAAAAAGGGGGAAACAAAAGGCTTTTGTTGTTCCATTAGTATGGGAAATGCCTTATACTGCATCGTCTCTCAGATATTAAAAACTGACATTCTCATTAAAATTTTGAGCGGTATGAAAGCCGTCTTAACTTTAACTTCGTATTTTCCAGAATTTCACCTTGCCACCACCCATCCCCACTGCCTTTAAAAAAAAATATGACATCTTTAGCGATACTGAGACAAAACAATCCTTGCTAAGGCCCTGACCAGCTGTACTGAGAAAGATGGACTATGCAAGGTGGCACTTGTACATAATGGGTCATTCATAACTGTCATTATCTTTAGTCCCAAATTAGCAATTATCAGATGAACTCTTGAGTGTGAGCATTTGTACCCACATGCATATACATTTATCTGAGACAGGTGCCTCACATTCTCTACACACTAGGTTTTATCATTTTAATTGCCTGGCCAATGTTGAAGCACCATCTCAGTTGCCGCTAAATTGCAGGTGTTTGTCTTTATTTTTCACCCTTCATATTATGCCTCTTATTTTATTTTTGTTATCTTAATTTTCTAAAGACTTCTTTGTGGTTTTATGGCTGGCTGCCAGCGTTCTGGGAAGTGTGTGTTTTTAGATCTTTGTTTTTTAAAGATCCACACACACAAAAAAATGCTCACAGTAAGAAAAGCCATCTCCAGAGTTGGCATTGCTTTACTTTTCAAGAACAAGTTTGAGTTGAAAGAAGCAGCACTATTTATTTCTCATGGGCCTGTCCTTTGGCTCACTCTCTGGGAAAATCCTCATCCTTGCAAATCAAAAAAGAGAACTGCCTCCCAGTGAATTAGAATACAATCTGCATTTGCCCACAATATCACACAGTGATTTCAGAAATCTGGGCTTGTACACATCTGGGGAATGATGGCAGAATGCCCCTAGTTAGAACGGCTTTCAGAACCTACGTGGGTGATTTTGATTCCCTATGCCTCATTTTTCATCTTTGCTTGACTTGATTTCTTGTTCTGTTTTGTTCTTTACTCTCGCAATAATCTCTTTGCCTTGTCTGGCCCTTTTGGATACACACATGCACACACACACACATAATCAGAGCTAAGTCACAAAGGCCGGGGGGATAAAGTGAAAGGTCACCTTCACAATGGGTTTTCCAGGATTATTTGGATGTAATGAATAAAATTGCAAATTCTATTGAGGCTTTTAGAACTAATGAAAATTATCAATGTGTTACACAGCTGCATTTCAGTTTTGTTTGTCTGAGCCTGGAACAGAATAGATTTTATAAATAGAACTTAAATGTGACCACAGAGTATGCATACTAATCAGTTCATTTTAAGATATTGTTTTGCAATACTTTTAAGATGCACACATGCTGGGAAAAATTACTTGTCAGAGGAACAATGTGGAGCGATTTCTTACCAAAGTTGCTAATGGAACTACTTTTTTCTTCTTTCTTTTTTTCTTTTCTTCTTTTTTTTTTTTTTTTTAACACAAAGCATCTATCATTATCCATCTTTTCTTTTAAGTAAATGTTAAAATGGAAAAGGTTTAGAGAGAAGGAAGGCTTTGCTCCAGGAATTCTGTAGGAAATATGACTTGTTCATGGGAAAGTGTCCATTAATTTGAGAAGGTTAAAATAAAATTAATCAAAATATCTTAGCGCATGCTGAGTTGTATCATCTATTACACACTTTCTCTTCTCACATAAATGTGGAGGGGCTTTTTTCCCTGGCTCTAAAGAGATTAGATGCATGTGGGATGGAGTGCTAAGTGGTTCCCCACTGAAAGTATTCTCTATCAGCCACTGATTTCCTCTAAGTAGGCAATCCTATCTGAATAGTTCTAATATCTGGATAAGTTCATTTCTCTTTGACAGCACGCCCCCCTGCGGGAATGCATTTGTTTCACTTGTTTGAAGGTAGAAATCCTAGGAGTGGGTTTTGATGTGGGATGAAGCACTAAGCCCAGAGCTTCCCTTAAAGGTGAAATGCAGACACTCTTTTAGAAGAGGAAAGGTGACTAAAATGAAAGCTTCACTTCCCCAATCATTAGCAGAAATGAATGTGAAATTGTTAACACTCAAGCGTATTTTAAAAGCCAACTGTGGCCTCTGTAAATGTGTGTGTCCTTCATTTACCACTGGGCTCCATGAAGGGATTCTGAAGTTCTGGGCACTAATGGAGGCAATAAACCACAAAGAGTTTTGAAGAATCTGTCATATTGCAGGGGGTGGGGGAAAAACAGAGACCAGGAAAATTAAAATCCGTGGAAAACTGAGCTATTGAAATGTTAGCCATTCTCTTCCACCCAAACTCTCACTAAGGTGTCAACAAAGAGGAAAAAAATAGAATACCAATTTCTCTTCAAATCAAGCCAGCAAATATCTACTGTATGCCCACTGTGCACAAAGTACTATATTTTGACCAGGCTCTGCTGGATAAGTCATTTCAATGCCCCAGGGGTCAGCAGCTATAGCTTATGGGTAAATCCAATCCAGAGCCTCTCTTTGTATAGCTTAGGAGCAAAGAATTATAAAGCATTGGAAGAAGGAAGAGAAGAGGAAAAAGAGAAAGAAGAAGAGGAAAAGGTGGAAGAGGAGGAAGAGAAGGAAGAAGACACTAACAATTAAGCTGACAATGAAGAAAGAGAAGAATGATGAACAGGAAGAGAATGAGGAGAAGAGAAAGAAAAGGAAGGACAGATATAGTGTATGGACCCCAAAGCCTAAAATATTTACTATCTGGCCCTTGACCAAAAAAAAAAAAAAAAAATGCTTCCCCTGTACCGTACAACATTCATTAATTATGAAAATAGCCCAGAAAATTGCGCAGTCTGTGAATGATTAAATGCTACCAGAAGAACCTAGAAAGTAGAGAATTTTCACGCAATAAAAAGCATCCAAGCAGGCAGAATTTTCTTTCCTGGACTTATGGAATTTGGGGATTGAATGGCATCTTGGGGCTCAAACCTTGGAAATCCAAAGTCTCCAAAATGCAGCTCTCATATGAAAATGTGCAAAAAAAAATTTTAGGGATATCTGGGAGAACAGGTTTTTGCTTTAATACAGCGAGCACATCAAACATAAGATTTTCCAGGTTTTATTGTTGGGATGAAGCTAAAGCATTAAGTAAACAATAGTACAAATGGTAGTAGATATATTAGAAAGTATTAAAGTGGTTTGTGAATGAATATAGTCTACAAAACACAGAATCTAGTACAATCTCTCTCCTTTCAATTTTTCAACTGTGACAGGTAGGTTAAGATTATTCCTGTATTTTAAATAAAAATAAAAAAGAAACATACGTCAATATCTCCTGATAATAAAATAATACATGATCTATATTTTAAAAATCAAATATTTTTAAAAATACACATTATACAAAATTAAAGCTGCCAATAATCTACCTGCCAGAATTACCCACTGTTAATAATTTGGTATATATCTCTCCAGATCAAATTTTCTAGGCACATCGTAACTTACTCAAGATCTCCTATATTTAGAGCATGCTTTCTTGGTTTCTGATATTTCTGACCTATAAATTACTATTATTGGTCCTTGAATTGTGTTTAGATTTTTAAGGAAAAATAAAGGGATATTATCTAGAGTAAGCAATCCAAGTAAGTGCATGCTGGGAAGTAGGGTGTAAATTGGGAAGGCTTTTATCCATTAACTCCAGACAGAAAAAAGGCTGGGAAGCTAAATGAATGATAGTAGCTCATGCAGTTCTTCATTTCTGTCTGGGCTACAGGTTAACTTGCAAGGTTAATATAATTGCTGACAGCTTGTAAGTCCTGGGTGATGATGAAATGTACCACCTCTTCCAGAAGTTCCTGCTTCTTTTTAAGCGTGCCTCACTTTGGATTTAGACATAGTGGTTCTCAAACTTTTTAGAACACAATCCATTTCTAGACAGGGAAAGAGACATTAAGAGCCAACTTCCCCACCCAGGGTATGTTTCAATGACAAATAAACTTGTTGATGAAGAATTAGTTCAAAGGGAACAAGTAAATACTGGCAGTACAATTTTTCAAATCACATTCGTGAATTGGGTCCCATTTACTTGTTTAAAAATAGTATGATCTTATTCACAAAGGTAACGTCATATAAGCTTATACAGTAATACAACGCCCTATAAACTTAAAATATGCACTCACTTTTATAGTACTTCACAAGCTATTTAAGTGTCAAAAAAGTGTCACAAATGCATGGGCGGCACATCATCACTGTAACACAAACTACTTTCACAATAGGACTATGAGTGGTTTATTTTTGAATATATATATATATGTTTTAAGTCTGGCTATTAAAGAATTATAGGCCCAAAACCTTGCTGATGTAAACATGTAACCTATAAACTTTAGGTTTAACCAATCAGCTCACCACAAACTCAATCGATAATGATTAATCTAACAAAATTTATAATTAAAATGAAAATAAACACAGCAACTAAAAACTATAATCAAATAAATTAGTTCTGATAAGGGATTGCATGTAAGATGTTCTGTCTGAAAATCTCAACTATAAGCATATCAACATGTACAGTGTGTCCTTTGCAACATAATCAAGGCTAATCTGGCAGCCCGCCTTAGTATTAGAGTCTTCCATAGCTAGAATCCACTAAACTGTATATTTTAGTAAGGAATATCAAATATTGGTTACCCTTAACTCATTTATTAATGCAAATTACAGTTGGCTTCTCTTTCCCTTCCCACCCTCCCTCTTCACCTGGGATTGGTAAGAAATACAGTGTCGTCAGTGTTGGGGGGAGCTTTTCCTTAAGAATCCTGAGACTTGGGAGGGACTTCTTTCTTTAGCCTGTAGTGGTAACCACTGAGATTCTTACTTTTTAACTTCTATGGATCTACTAGAAAGTGGGGAGTTCAACCATTACCAAATTTGGCCCTTTGTGGAATTTGGCCCTGCGTCTTATGCTGGGGATCCCAAGGTTGCAGGGATTGTACTTCAGTGCTTAGGCACTGGCTCCACCTGAACACAGGTCTGGCCACTCTGGAAATAACCCTCACAAGTTCCCTGGCTTCTGGCCAGGAGTCCTCTCTCTTCAGAACAGTCCAAATCTTTCTTTACCTTCTAAAGCTTAGGCTTAGAAAATGAAAGAAAAGAAAAAGCTCTTCTCTCTCTTCTAGGAATAGGAGAGCCTAAGGCTTTCAATACCCTAAACTGAGGCTGCTTTAGGCAGGATGGTTGTGGGGGAATTTATTCTCTTACAGTGAACCTATAGCACATAAAGATGGACACTGTTAATTTCTCCATCTGGATTTCTTGCTATACTAGCAACTGCCTTCCATCTTATACAGAAATGAATGACTGTCAATCAGAGCCAATTTACAGGCTTGATCACTTGCAGGAGAATGGTTAGCGGACTGTAGATAATACCTTGAAGATTTCTGACCTCAACTATTTCAGGAGCTGGCCACTAGGTCTCCCTCCCTATCACTGACCCCTTCATCTGTCCAAATCAAATTCTCATTCTTTGGATTGGAATCGTCCAACACAGCATTCCCTTCTGCCCACAAGATAAAGGATGAACTCCTTAGAAGGATAAATGAGGCCCAGCTTTATTTCTATAAGAGAATATTTCTCTCGATGTACTTTCCAGATGACATATTTTAAGAAATAACAAGATTTCACAAATGCTCTGAGCTCTCTTGGCCAGTCCAAATGTTCTTTCCTTCTCCACTCACCAGTCTCTAGCTTTGCTCAACTGGCTAATTCCTGCTTGCCCTGAAGATTCAGCTCATGAGCTTCCTCCTCTTGGAGTATTGTTCTGCTCCCACTTCTGCTGAGTTAGTTGCTTTGCTCTGTGTCCTATAATATGCTCCATATATCCCCTTTAAAGTAGTTATCAGAGTACATTTGACTTTTAGGTCTACTTATCTGCCTTTTTTCACAAGAACCTGAGCTCTTAACTATAGTCACTTTATCTTGTTCATTGTTGTATTGCTCAAATTTAGCACAGCCCTGGCCCCTAGCAAAATAGCAGTAATTGCTGGGCTTAATAAATGATTCCCTTTGGCATAGCAATTTAAAGAAACGGTGATAATGGAAGTAATTGATGCATCTATCAAAATAGTACTAATATTTATTAAGCAGTTACATATACTATCTCAGTTAAACCTTACAGTCACCGTTTAAGAGCTTGTTACACTTAGCAGTGAAACGATTACTCTAAGTTCACCAAGTAGTGAAAAGCACAGCTGGGATTTTATCCTTGGTTAATCTGACTCAAGAACTGTGTTCCTAATTTCTGTGCTGCTCTAGGCAAGTGCTATAGACTTCTTTCTAAGAATTTCTAAGGTTTCCTTCTAAGCAAATCATTGCAACCCTTTAAGTACTGCTACAGTTTGAACATGTCCCCTTCAAAATTCAAGTGTTGCCAATGTGCTAATATTAAGAGGTGTGGCCTTTAAGAGGTGATTAGGCCATTAGGGCTCCTCCCTCATGAATGAGATTAAGGACTTTAGAAAAGAGGTTTCATGCAGGCGGCATTCAGCTTACTTGCCCTTCTGCCTTCCATCACGTGAGGACACAACATTCTTCCCTACCACAGGATGCATCCCGTTTCAGACAATTGAATCCGCAGGGCACCTTGATCTTGAACCTTCCAGCCTTGAGAACTGTGAAAAACAAATTTATGTTCTTTATAAGTTACCCAGTCTGTGGTATTCTGTTATAGCAGCACAAAATGGGCTAAGACAATTACTGACCTCTAACACTCTGCAAACAGATCTACAGTACCCAGTGGTACAGACAATAAGGTGGCGTAAAGAGACTCAACATCTAACTTCTCTGTAAGAATCCCTCCTTGGGCAGTTCTTTGGCTAAAGTCCTGTATATTCAGGTCTATCCTTCAGTTTTGCAAGCCCCCAAATACTTGATTATTTACTCAGAACAGATTCAAACCATTGTATAGTTATTTAAAAGTTGGCAACTGTTTAGGTGAACAAACCGTTTATGAGGTAAACTGGGTCTTCTATGCGCAATTTCCATTGATCAGTATTCTTGGTGGCCAAATACTCATTGAAAATAGAACCTTTTCTAGGAGTTTTACTTCAACTTCAAAGCCAGATTAAAACTTTTAAAGCACAGTCATTATTTTAGCTCACTAGAATCTCCCCCCTTCCCCAGACTGTTCAAAGTAGTGACCTCCCCCTTCGGCTTCCATGTTTATGTAGGAGGCTCATAAACACAAAAGAACATTTATTTAGCTCCTCATTTTCTCAGAATCTTTTCCTGGGGACTATACTATGATCATGCATGTTATGCTAAAACAATTTTACCCAAATTCTGTTCCACACACTATTAATAAGTTTTCTGTGATGGAGGTATTCCATAGTAAAATCCAATTTGGAAACAGTGGGTTAAAAATGTATAGCAGGTTTCTTTACTGCTGCAAGAGATCTTTCATCTGCTATGTATGCGTTGTGAATCTCTACCAAGATGATATAGTTTGGGAAAACTAATCTGACTCTATAGCTTTTATTTTTGGTTTTCCTGATACGCACTAGAAGGGTCCACGAATCATGGGAGGGAAACTTTCAGTTAAGGAAGTAGTCCCATTTTTTTCTCTGAATCCCTGTAGTATATCTTGATATGTTATATAAGAATAGTTTTGGACTGCCTGAAATGTGGTTCATGATCAGCTCCATTAAAAGCTCCTTAGTGGTCATAGTCTTCTATTGTCCCCTCTAGTTGAGGGAATTTTAATACTCACATTTTATACAATTCAAAATCCTCCATACATGGCATAGCAATGTACTGTAGGGTTGAAAGTAAGGAAGGATATCTCTGAATAAGGATGGTCAGAAAAATTCATTATAGAATAATTAGGAAGTGAACTTGGGCTAAAAGTTATACAGTCCAGGAGAAATAGTGAGGAAGGGACAGACCCTCTGAAGGGGCCAAGCTTGAGCAAAGATCCTGAAGCAGGTAATACAAAACGTGTAGGTAAAGAGAAACCCCTGGTCTAACACGACTAAAATGTTAATTTGGAATTCAATGACAAAGAAAGGTAGGAAGAGGGTAGATTGGAGGTAAACTGGACAGGCATTGATGTCAGGATATGTTTACACATCTGATTGCTAGACATGTTGAAAATTATTCAGATATTTCACTAAGTTTTGGGCACCCATATATAACTGAACCCTAGTGTTCATAGCTGTTCTTGAAAAAATAAAATAAAAAAAGACTCCCAAAGAATGGTCTGAGACAAAGCTAAATTTTTGTTTGCCCACGTGTCACTCAAATGGGGGTCTTCTGAGCAAGAATCAAAAAATATAGATCCAAGGGGAAAAAAAGGAAGTACAGCAAATAAGACAGTATTCTGAAGTTCTGAGGTCAGCCTGGTTCTTAAAGCAGACCATAAACCCATCTTTGCCATTGGTCACCAATGCTGAGAAGCCTGGATTCAACCACGTGAAAGCCTTGTTACAAATGAGCTGTGTACAATTCTAGAAGACCTAGGGTCACTCGGCAGGCGCCCTCCTCTGTGTTCACTCATCGCTTGACAAGATTTTTCCTATAACATTGAATAGTATTGTGGTTAAGACAACAGATCCTGGGGTTTCATTGCTTAGATTTGGATCCTCATTTATCTAATGCTAGTTTCACCATCTTGAGCAAGTTACTTGACCTCTTTAAGCCTGAGATCCTTCATGTGGAAAATGGGCATATTCTAGTGTTTATCCCATAGAGCTGCCTGGAGGATTAATGAAGCTCTTAGCAGCACTCTTTGCATGGAGTAATGCTCAGTAAATGGTTGCTGTTATTTTGTTGTTATTACCCCTAAATACATGAAGGAATGCAAGAATATTCTTCCTTCTCTTAAAACCTGCAAAGAGAGACTCTCATAGAAATATAAAACATGAAGTGAAATACAGCTGTTTTATCCCTGACAAAGTCGTACATTTTTTACATATTTTGCCAGGACCAGAAACCTTAAAAACAATCATACTATCAGTGCTTTCAAGTCTAGTAAAAAAATTATTTCCCTTTAATCTCATGTTGCATCAATACCAGTAGCCTGTACATATTTAACATGTTCAAAGAAAATGCAATTTTAAGTATATTAATACATGGTAGGATAACTTTTAGGTTCTGAGCACAAAAGTGACAGTACAGATTTTTACTTATGAATGTATCTGTTCCCCTGTTTCTGCTGTATGACCTTATTAGTTATTAATCTCAATATTTCTAATTTTTTTATTCTTGGCTACTTTTATGACATATTAGTTCTTAGCAAGAAAAAAATGGCTCAGCAGTAGTAGACATGAATTCCACTATCTCTTCGTAGCTCACTAGGTTCAGTAATAGATAATGGCATAATTAGTTTTTGAGTTTTAAAAAATCCAATTGGAATGCCTGCAGGTACATGTGTATTTATTTGGTTTGGAACTTATTTTTTTAGCATAATTCATTTATTGTATTTGGTATGATGGGTCCAAATGAAACCATGCATCCAGAGGAAATTATTTTTTAATACAGACTCATAACCTAGGTATTAAGAATATTTCTTTTTTTTTTTCTCACCCAAAGGCAGTAAGGCAGTTTTTCTCTTTAAACCCATTACCACCATCCATCAGAAATATTTATTCTTTTACTTGTAAGATTTACTTAGTTTCCATGGTTGTGGTCTGTGTATTAAGGGAAGGCTGAAGAAGGCTATTTATACTGATCACTCACTCATTCATTCATTCATTGAAAATCTATTGAGTACTTACTTTATATTAGGCACTGCTCTAGGCACTAAGGATATGGCTGTGAATATGAAACAGACAAGACAAAAATCCTCATGCTCTCATGGTGCTGTCATTCCAGTGGCACTACCGTACTGTATTACCACTACACAATGGCTAAAGAAGCTCACAGGGTCTTTCTTATACTTCAGCTTCAGCTATGATGCATCACATCTTTAGTCAGCTCTTTTCTGACCACCCAGTCTAAAATTTCTTGTGTGTGTTAGTCAGGAAATGTGAAGGGTTGGAGAAGCAAGGAGACCTCTGGGTCAGAGACAAAAACAGTTTATTATTCACAATAAAATTAGCAGACTCCCATCTCTCTGGAGAAATAATTATTACCCTGGAATGTAAGCAAATATTTTCAGTGAGAGATGTTTGATATCTCTAAATATTTTAGGAAAGAGATGCTGTTTTTTTTATTTTACTTAGGCAGGAATGCTTCTTTCTTTCTAAGGTTGCATGCTTGTGCAAGCATTCTCAAAAATGTAGGCCTGGAGAATATGGATAATTAATTATAAATGTATAGGGATGTCATAAATTCATAAGGAAATATCTCCAGATAATGTAATATTCCAATTAGAATGCAAGCCCCGGCTGGGCACGGTGGCTCACGCCTGTAATCTCAGCACTTTGGGAGGCCGAGTCAGGTGGGTCACAAGTTCAGGAGATCGAGACCATCCTGGCTAACACGGTGAAACCCCGTCTCTACTAAATACAAAAAATTAGCCGGGCTTGGTGGCAGAAACCTATAGTCTCAGCTACTAGGGCGGATGAGGCAGAAGAATGGTGTGAGTCCACAAGGCAGAGCTTGTAGTGAGCTAAGATGGAGCCACTGCACCCCAGCCTGGGCGACAGAGCAAGACTCTGTCTCAAAAAACGAAAAAAAAAAATGCAAGCCCCATGAGAGCAGGGATTATTTTCTATTCCGTATGCCTACAATAGCGTTGAGCATATTGTAGGTGCTTAATAAATATTTGTTGAATGAATGACATTGATGTTGAAGATAATGGTGATGATGATGGTGGTTATGATTTTTACTCTAAGTTCTCAGAAGATAATCAGTCCTTTTGAGGCTTAAGGCAAAAACACTCCAGAGAAACCATGGATAAAATTATGCAGAAGTCTACTGGCCACATTTGCACACAAAATTATTCTTAATAGGAGAAATTATGTCATCTGTACATCTAGGAAATCTCAAGTTTGTGAGATTTTTTTTTAAATTGTTTTGTGATTTTATTTTATCTAATGAGCACTACAACTCTAAAATGCTCAAGATAAATATAGTAATATAATCAGGATAATTAGGAAACATTAAATATTGCTTATCTCATTAATGGAGATATGCAATGTACATTGACATCTTCAAAACTGGCAATTTTACAGTAAAACAATTAATAAAATCAACAATAGCAAAAAAATACTAAAAAAAGGAAGATCTATTTGTTTAACCTTCTTTTTCCAAATGTACTTTTAATCTGTTTAAAATTTACAAAAATCTCACAGGATATGTTTGCCACAGAATGCACTTTGAGAAATACAGGTACCCTTTAGGTTCCTGGATAACCACAAAGTATTTTAGTGATCAGATTTGTCATTTTATCTATGAATCTTGGTTCTAGAAACATGAACCTCCCAGGAGCTCTTGATCCAGGAAATACTCTTACTGCACTCTTGGATTTAATCGTGTGTGAGCAATACATAAAGGCAAAAATAGGATAAGACTGGCTTTCATCAAGAACCATGGCTGGTGACCCATCCAGAAATGTCGTCTTGGGAGAAAATCAGAGGACTTTGTTACACTTGTAAGATTCCACCACTGTAAGAACAGTGATGACGTTGTCATGGTTCCTTATTGCCTTCTCTCCCTTTTCCTCTTATGCTTGCAGGATTTCTGTGCAATCAGGCAGCATTTGCTGTTGACAATGGCTGGTTGCAGAAAGAGGAAAGTTTCTCCTTAAATGTCTGTTCTTAGCATGAAGGAAAACCTTTCCTAGAAGTTTTGAGAAGACATCCTATTAGATTTCATCAAACAGAAGAGACCCTACTTCTTTTCAAAGACATTGTTAGCAAGGAGGGGAGACCACATGATTAGATCAGCCCAATACCAGTTATAACCTGAAGCAGAGTACGTCTCCTTTGAAGGCAGGGCCTCCCTAAGATAAGACAAAATAGCAAGGTTCTATCAATAGAAAGAAAACAGAGAAAGCTTGCTGGTTAGAATGCAGCTTAAGGATGTATGAGTCCTACCCTGCAAAAAGGCAGTCAGGATTGGAGTGCTGGGGTTTTCAGTTTAATTTACACAAGTTCTCAATCTGCAACCAAGGAAGCCCTATCTGACAATAATCATTTTTCATCTAATATTTACAAGGTAGATTAAGTGAATACTTTTACTGACACAGGAGAAGAGACTGAGGCATCACTTCCAATGGTTTGCTCAAAATCCCATAGTTGGCTAAGACTATAGAATTACTAAACTCAAGATGCCCTAACTTCTAGAACCATCACCAATCCACTCTCCTGCCTATGTTCCTTACAGACTCTTCTCCAAGATTTGGAACTTTGGGTATATAAATTTGATAAAAGGTATGGGGGTGGAGGTAGGCTGAGGTACTTTATCTCTTTAAACATAAATCACATTTATAAATGGTCACCTGCTTTTGCTCATGATATTGCCCAATGGTTCCAGCCACAGAGATCAAGCTGATGGCAGCCCATGTTAGCATGGTGAAACCTGGATCAACGCCGCCCCTTCCAGCTAGTAAGCCAGTGTGAAATGAAAGCAACTTGTGTTGATAGCGTTGACAGAAGGTGCCATATACAAATTACAGTCAGTTCAAAAATTAATTGCCAGATTATTAATTTGAAGGAAACGTACACAGTGTTGTTTCCCTCTTCTGGATCTCTGGCTGAGCTTTCTTTTCTGTTGATGCTGATCTCCCTGCTTTCCCTTGCTCCCCAGCACAATACTGGAGACTCTGAAAGCCTTCTCCAGTAGAGGGTCAGGCTTTTGCTCTTTTGAATGTACTAGTGGGCCTTGGATATTGATCAGCTTGGGGAATTCAGGCCAGTCAATTCCTGGACCTCAAACTTCTCACCTATAAAATAAAGTAAAATAAAATGAAATAATAGTTTGGAATAAATAGGCTAGGACTGCTCATTTCTCAGGAAACTTTATAAAGTATTTCTTCATTTCTCATGTTAAAAGTGATAAGTATATATCTGAATATAAAACCCCATAATTCTACCTTACTCAAAGACAACTCATCAATATTTTGTTATATAGTCTTTGATATGTTACTTCCTGTGTTCACATACTATCATTTTATATATTACGGTTCACACATACTGTTCTTGTGTTTTTTTTTGTTTTTTTTGTTTTTTGAGACAGAGTCTTGCTCTGTCGCCAGGCTGGAGTGCAGTGGCGCGATATCGGCTCACTGCGACGTCTGCCTGTCGGGTTCAAGCGATTCTCCTGCCTCAGCCCCCAAGTAGCTGGGACTACAGGCGTGTGTCACCGCACCTGGCTAATTTTTGTATTTTTAGTAGAGAAGGGGTTTCACCATGTTGGCCAGAATGGTCTCAATCTCTTGATCTCGTGATCTGCCCACCTCGGCCTCCCAAAGTGCTGGGACTACAGGCGTGTGTCACTGTGCCCAGCCTGTTCTTGCATTTTTTACATAGTAACTGAACATGCTTTCATGTAAATAATCTAGATATTTCTTTCTTTTTAATGGCTGTGTAGTATTCCACTGCATAGATATGTTAAAACTTATTCATCTCCTCTCTTATTAATGTATATTTGTGTGGTTTTCAATTATTCACCATTGCAAATAAAGCTGTAGTAGTAAACACTCTTATAGACATATCTTTGAACTCTCATCTGTGTATTTCTGCAGGATAAATTCTGTGAAAAGGAATTGCTGAGCTAAGGGACCAGGATCCCTTTCAACAACTGCTGAAGACGCTGGGTCACCCAGGCAACAACCTCAAAACAGATCTTGTTTTGGAGTGAGAATTTCCTCTCTAAGTGATGGCCTGAAAATTAGCGAATTTCCAGAACTGCACTCCTGATGGGTCTTTTCACTTCTTATCCAATATGCAGGCCTAAAATGAATCCTTTCTTGCTCATTTTTATGAGTGATAATGTGTTCCGCCCACCTGGTGCTTCTTTTTATTTCACTACAGCTATAACAAGCACTTATAAGAACAGCAATCTAGGTTACCTGAAAACCTTTTCCTTGTTAACTTGTCTCAAAAAACTAAGACTAGAGATAGAATTGAAAGGCAGTATCTCAGTCATAGTTATATAAAGCTGCTCTTGGGCATATCATTAACTTTTCCGCCTGGTTTATCTATTTAAAAATAGGAATGCCATTCATTTGTTAGGCTTTGGTGGACAACTCACAGGCCTCATTAGGGTAGACATGCTCTATCCCTTTCCCTTCATACAAATGTAAAGCAGTTTACCTTAGAAAAATGCTAAATGAATGAGATGCTTAAATAATAAACAAGTATCTTAATACTCTGTGATTAGCACTCAGTCATGACTAATGTTTAGACCTCCTTGTTTCTGTCAAAAATCCATTTTATCAGAGGCAGAAATGGCCTAAATTATTTGATATGCATTAGCTATGAAAAAGACCTCTTGCAGCACTAGATATTCAAGTCTGTGACCCTTCCCAGCTGGAGCAGCAATTAGGAGAGCGATCTGTTCCATTCAAACCCAAAAAAAGAAAGGATTCAATGCCAGCAACACAAAGCACAGTAGTTTTAAACTCAAGATACTCTCATTTCAATATTGACTCACATGACCTCCCCCTCTACCCCTTACCCCCAAATTGCTCTTATTGCCCTACAACTGTCTAGTATATCTCAAAGATGTCACAGGACCACCTGCAGAACAATTGCCTGCTTGTTAAATTGTAGACTCCTGGGCTTCATCCTGACTTTAAGAAAGTAGTCTTAGGAATATGCAATTTTTAACAAGTATCCCCAGGTAATTTTGATGCACTGTAGTATTTGAAGACCTCTACCCTCCTAGACCACACATCTGAAAACATTCACATGCATAGGGGCACCGGGGTAGCTTGTTAAGGTGTAATTCTGCTTCAGAGGATCTTGGGTAGGGCCTGAGATTATACATTTCTAACAAGATCCCAGATGGTGCAAATGCCGTGGATGCATTGACTACACTTCGAGCGGCGAGGCTGCTGGAAAACAAAGCTCTAGGTATCGTAAAATCCATTCACCTTTATAACCCATGTGTCATACACGGCTTGAGCCCAGTGCATGTTCCCTTGACTGAAAAAATGAATAAATGCCAAATCAGAGATAGTGAGAACATGGGAAATGTCATCTACTTTGTAACTAACGTGAAATTTCTTCAGCACAGCCAGTGTGATATGTATGTTGGTGTTTCTTTCAATATAAGACCTAGGGGTGTGTCTTTATCCCTTTGTGTTGCTACAAAGGAATACCTGAGGCTGAGTATTTTATAAAGAAAAGAGGTTTACTTGGCTCGTGGTTCTGTAGGCTGTACAAGAAACAGGGTGCTAGCATCTGCATCTGGTGAGGGCCACTGGCTGCTTCCTCTCAAGGCAGAAGGTAAAGGGGAGCTGGTGTGTGCAGAGATGACATGGAAGAGGAAGCAGGAAAGAGAGGGGAAGGTGCCAGGCTGTTTTTAACAACAATTTCTGAGGGAACTAATAGAGTAAGAACTCACTGAATACCTTGAGGACCGCATCGAGCCATTAATGAGGGGTCCATCTTTGTGACCCTAACACCTCCAACACTGGGGATTAAATTTCAAAATAAGGTCTGGAGAACATATATCCAAACTATAGCATTCCACTCCTGGTTCCACAAACCTCATGTCCTTCTCATATTGCAAAATGCAATTATCTCTTTTAGTCCCCAAAAGTCTTGACTTATTCCATCCTCAACTCAAAAGTCCAAAAAGTCTAAAGTCTCATATGAGACTCAAGGCAAGTTCCTTCTGCTATGAGCCTGTAAAATAAAAAATAAATTATTTATTTCCAAGGTACAATGGTTGTACAGGCATTGGGTTAACACTCCCATTCCAAAAGGGAGAAATCAACCAAAAGAAAGGAATAACAGGCCCCACACACGTCAAAAACCCAGCAGGCCAGATATCAAATCCTAAATCCCCAAAATGATCTCCCTTGATTCCATGTCGCATATTTTGGGCACACCAGCGTGAAGTTGCCTTGCAAAGCCTTGGGCAGCTCCAATTCCATGGCTTTGCTAGGTGCAGGCTACACGGCTGCTTTGATGCATTCGAATTGAATGCCTGTGGCTTTTCCAGGCTGAGGGTGCATGCTACCAGTGGTTCTATAATTCTGGCGTCCGCAGGGCAGTAGCTCTGCTCCCACTACTCCACGAGGCAGTGCCCTGGCAAAGACTCTCTCTGGTGGCTGCATCCCCATATTTCTGCTTGGCATTGTCTTGATAGGGTCTCTCTGCAATTCTCCACCCCCGCATCATGCTTCTGCCGAGGCAGCTGGACTTTGCAAGACACCCTCTGAAATCTAGGTGGAAGCTGCCAAGCTTCCTCACTCTTGCATTCTGCCCATCCTCAGAACTAACACTACATTGACGCCACCGAGGTTTATAGCTTGCCTCCTCCAGAGTTGCAACCTGAGTAGTACTTGGGAGCCCTTTGAGCCCTTGACCTAGGGTATCTAGGGAGAGCCTACCTCAAAGATTTCTGAAATGTCTTTGGGGTATTTTTTCCTTTTTTTTTTTCTTTTACTCTCATCACCTATCTCTCTTTTATCTATGCTAATCTCTCTAGTAAGGGGTTTCTCCACAGTGCTCTTGGATTTCTCACTTTAAAATGCTCTTTTCTTCTCTATCACATGTCCAGGCTGCAAATTTTTAAAATTTCTGTGCCCTATTTCGTTTTTAATTATCAATTCCAACTTTAGGTCATTGTATTGCTCCTGTGTCTGATTGCAGGTTGTTAAAAGCGATCACGTCACTTCTTGAATGCTTTGCTGTTTAGAAATTTCTTCTGCCGGCCAGGCTCGGTGGCTCATGCCTGTAATCCCAGCACTTTGGGAGGCCGAGGCAGGAGGATCACCTGAGGTCAGGAGTCTGAGACCAGCCTGTTCAACATGGTGAAATACCGTTTCTACTAAAAATACAAAAAAATTAGCTGGGTGTAGTGGTGCATGCCTGTAATCTCAGATACTCGGGAGGCTGAGGCAGGAGAATCACTTTAATCCGGGAGGCAGCGGTTGCAGTGAGCTGAGACGGCGCCATTGCACTCCAGCTGGGGCGACAAGAGCGAAAAAAAAAAAAAAAAGAAATTACTTATTCTGCCATATACCCTAGGTCATCACTTGTACGTTCAGCCTTCTACATAGCCCTACGGCATAGACGCAATACAGCCAAGTTCTTTGCTATGGCGGAACAAGGATGATCTTTGCTCTAGTTTCCAAAAAGTTCCTCATTTCCATCTGAGACCTGATAATTATGGTCTTTATTAGCATTTTAGTCACAATCACTTAAACAAACTCTAAGAAGTTCCAAATGTTCCCTCCTCTTTCTGTCTTCCAATGAACCCTCCAATGTCTTCCAATCTCTGTCTGTTACCCAGTCCAAAGCTGCTTCCGTATCTTCAGGTATCTTTATAGCAATGCCCCACTCCTCAGTATCAATTTTCTTACTCCAACTGTGTTGCTGTAAAGAAATACCTGAGGCTGGGTAATTTATAAAGAAAAGAGTTTTAGGCCGGACGAGGTGGCTTATGCCTGTAATCCCACCACTTTGGGAGGCCGAGGTGGGCGGATCACTTGAGGTCAGGAGTTCCAGATCAGCCTGGTCAACATGGTGAAACCCCATCTCTACTAAAAATACAAATATTAGCCAGCTATGGTGGCAGGTGCCTGTAATCCCAGCTACTCGGGAGGCTATGGCAGGAAAATCGCTTGAACCCAGGAGACAGAGGTTGCCATGAGCCAAGATTGTACCACTGGGTAACAGAGTGAGACTCCATCTCAAAAAACAAAGAAAGAACTTTTATTTGGCTCATGGTTCTTCAGGCTCTATAAGAAGCATGGCACCAGTATGTGCTTCTGACGAGCGTCTTAGGCTGCTTTCATTCACAGAGGAAGGTGAAGGGAAACCATCATATGCAGAGATCACATGGTGAGACAGGAGTCAAGAGAGGGGGAAGGTGTCAGCTTCTTTTTTATTTATTATTTATTATTTATTATTTTATTTATTTATTTTTTGAGACGGAGTCTTGCTCTGTTGCCCAGGCTGGAGTGCAGTGTCATCTCGGCTCACTGCAACCTCTGCCTCCTGGGTTCAAGTGATTCTCCTGCCTCAGCCTCCTGTGTGCCACCACTCCCAGCTAATTTTTGTATTTTTAGTAAAGATGGGCTTTCACCATGTTGATCAGGCTGGTCTCGAACTCCTGACCTTGTGATCTGCCCACCTTGGTCTCCCAAAGTGGTGGGATTACAGGCATGAGCCACTGCACCTGGCCGCCAGCTTATTTTTAATAACCAGTTCTTGGAGGAATTCTCATGGGAACTAGTAGAGTGAGAACTCACTCATTACTCTGAGAACAGCACCAAGCCATTCATGAGGGTTCCGTTCCCAAGACCCAAACACATCCCATTAGGCCCCATCTCCAACTTCGGGGATCACATTTCAACATGCGTTTCGGAGGACAAGCATCCAAACTGTAGCAGGGCAGTTAGTTGTCCTAATCAGGTGTACACATTGCACACAAAAGGTCACAGTCCAGAGGCGGCTATTATGGAAACTTAGCTATCTTTATCTATGAACAACACTGAGGTCTTGTTAAATAACAAAAGAGATCAAAAGAACATCATTGAAAATCTGTGATGTGCAAGACACATGCACTGGTAAAATATTTCAGAGGCGATCCCTGATGTTGCAGGAAATTAACAATTGAGAGAAAACAGTAGACGGTATTCCCAGGTTATTAGGTTACTGATTAATTAGGCCTTCTAACTCTGTGGTTAGCCAAATCCTGCTGAGAGCACCTGCCTTAATCATACGGTTTACTCAGGGCACTCTTGGAGCGCTTACAAGGATGGAAGCCTGGCACTGGGATGTATGACTGTCCTATGCTTTCATGCTAATAAATGCCTATATGTTGAGCTGAATTTGCCTTGGCACTTGTTTTAACTGTAACCTGTTACTGAGTGTGTGAGAAGGTCTATAACTCACATTTAACTCTAACAAAGGTGAATAACCAAACTGGCTCATTCATATTGGCAGTCAATAAGAAGTAGTTGGGTTCAGGGCCACTGCCATCTTTATATTTGATCTGTCCACATACATTTAAAATAATCAAAGTGACTCACAAAGAATTATGTAAGCAACATTGGCAATGTTCATGGAACTCTATATCCATGTAATGCACTTTCTCTCTTTAGCAAATCCTTGACACAGAAAGGCAAACGATTTGAAAAAGACTTAAAATTTACATTTAGAATAGCCCTTCTCGGGACATTTCAAATTTAGGCAGGTAGAAGCAAAAACCGCCAAGGGCTGCTCTAGCTGGCCCAATTAGATAAGGTATGTGTCCTCCTAGGGTTTTGGGGGAGTTATTGTGAGATTGCAACCATGATCCTGATCCTAACTCCCAGAGAAGAAAGACAAAGATGAGAGGCACTGACTGGAAGTAGAGGCACAAGTTTGGCTCCAACCTGTTCTACTGACTCCATCCAAGTGATAAATAGCAAATATCTTCTTTAATGAAAAATTTGACTGAGAAAGCCTATTTTAGAAATCTCACAGTGTTCAGTAGCAGTATATTCAAAGCAATAGAATGGTAATAGTAATAATATGGCCAGGCACGGTGGCTCGCGCCTGTAATCCCAGCAATTTGGGAAGCCGAGGCAGGTGGATCACAAGGTCAGGAGTTCGAGACCAGCCTGACCAACATGGAGAAATCCCTTCTCTACTCAAAATACAAAAATTAGCTGGGCATGGTGGTGGGCTCCTGTAATCCCACCTACTTGGGAGGCTGAGGCAGGAGAATCGCTTGAACCCAGGAGGCGGAGGTTGCAGTGAGCCGAGATCACACCACTGCACTCCAGCCTGAGGGACAGAGCAAGACTCTGTCTCAAGAAAAAGAAAAAAAGAATAGTAATAGTAATAATAAATGCTGAAATATAAATGAAGTGCTACTAATACATTTTATTAAACATTTGATATTAGGTATCCACTTTTCTGATTGAACTCTGGTGGATAAATTAGAAGAGTGTACAAAAACAAGAAAATGCAAAAGAATCTTTAATTACATTAGGGGACAGAGGTCTCATATAAGGAAAATATTAGCTGGCTTTGCCTGGTGAGATGGTACAAGCCGTTTTGAATGACTGTTCAGAGTACAGAAGTTTAATTTAAGCAGAGTTCGAGAGAGAGGTCCCGCAGAGAGTTTTTCCTTCCCTCTGGGGGTTCAGAAGATTTGTGGGCACACACATGAAGGCAGAGCAGAGAGGAGGCCAGACTGGGGAATTTTAAGGTTCACAGAACAAGTTGTATGAATGCTTTTCCAGAATTTACTCAATTACATATCGTTTAGAGGAAGATGAGGGAGGAGAACGTGTTTTGATCATCAAAGTGTAAGTTAAACTTTGTTGCTACTCAAATGTTGTATTAAATGTTCTATGAAAAAGTGTCTGGGCTTGAAAGACCAGGAAGGAGACTCTCTGCTGGCTACTTTTGCTTCTCCTGAAAGGACTTTTCATGCCTCAATTAAATCCTCGCCTTGTGCAATTTAGGTCATCCTTCCTGTGTTAACCAGCCCAAGGAGGTCAGCAGTGGTGTCCTACACAATCAAGTGTTGAGTGACTTTAAGGACCCAGGCCCAAGCTCTGTGATGGGGGTTAGCAAACTTTCTCTGTATATGTCCAGATAGTAAATGTTTTAGTTACTATGGTCCATCTGGTCTCTGTCCCAACTCCTCAGCTCCATCACTGTAGCACAAAAGCAGCCACAGACTACATAAATACACAAGGATTAATTAAGCTTTATTAACAAAAGCAAGGTCAAAGGTTGTAGTTCTCTGCTCTATGGCAATGCAGTATATGTCTTTCCCTTGCTCTGTTTCCTGTGGGTAAAAGAAGCATTTTTCATAGTAAAATTGTCTCTACTGATTCTTTATTAAAAGTTCAACAAACATTTCTTTAGTACCATGTATGTAGCCTATACTGTATTAGGTACTAGGGGATGAGGGAACAGTTTGAGATGGGAAGAAAGGAAAGATGTTTAACATCTTTTTTACCCCCCAAAGTGTCTTTAATCTCCCTAGGGAGCACAGGCATGTGGGTAAACAGGACAAGTCCAAAAAGAGTAAGTAAGTTTAGAGTAGAAGTAGTCAGGTACAGATTACAAACTCTATGTATCTTTTTTGGTGTGTCTCATTGCCCCAGTTATTTATGGATGGTACAGAATTCTCCCAGAGAGCAGGAGGTGCAATGTTGACTGGAGAGATTGTGTGTCCATTGATGAGATTCAGCCTGTTGTGTTTACACATTATCTATCTCATCCTCTTTGTAAAGGCAATGTTACTAATTCATTTATCCAAACAGGAGAGAGCTTTTGCCTATGTGGTATATCATTGCTTCTCAAACTTCAATGTTCCTCAGTATCATCATTAGGGGATCTTGTTGAAATACAGATTCCGGTTCTGTGGGACTCGGGAGGGACCTAAGATTCTACATTTCCAAAAATGTCACTGCTGCTAGTCATCAGTACATACTTGGATGAATGGCAAAATACTTCAATAACTATGCAAACAGCATCCCAGACTGAAAGTATTTTCTATTAGAGTAATTTCAAAGTGTAAATGTTGAAGAGCTAAATGATCCCACTTCCTTAAAATATGTTCCCTCTCACAGCTTCCCTCCCCAGTAGTAAGTATATAAATTCACCACTTATGACTCATCTTGAAAATGTGAAAGCTGCTGTGAAAATACAAGCAGATTATCTGAATTGGTTAATGCTTTACTAAACTTTAATATTATACTTTAGGTGGAAATGGCTTCCTGGATAAGGGTGAGCCCCCAAGCAGTACTTTGAGAGAATGGGATACAGGAAAGAGAATATTTGGTGAGGAGATAAAGTCATGAGCGATTAGGTCACAGAAGCTGTCTAAGACACCTAAAACCAAAATTTAAATAGCTGGAATTTCTGTGAACACATAAGGGACTATAGACCAAGGACTGAAAGAGCAAGATGGGAGAAAGTGTCCAGACCAAACATAGAAAAAGGTCCAGAGGAAACACGGTCTAGGGAGAGACCCTGGAATTTCATCCACTGCACAGCTGAAGGTGTTACCCACACAATGGTAGGACCAGTCATTTGGCGAGTGACAGCCCAATGGTAACAAGGAGGATTTAGCAAGCAGATTTTATTACTTGCAACAAGTAAGAAGAACACCAGGAATAGCTCCCAAAGCAATGCTTCCCCAGGCTGGAGACTGGGTCAGGTTTTATAAGCATAAGGTAATTAGGGGTGATCTGATTGGATAGTACAATGAGATGATGTCAAGAGTCATTATCTGACTGGATCTCGCCATGGAGTGATGCAGACTCAATCTGATTGGATCCCAGATCCTGCCATGTGGTGTCCATTTCTTAATTCAGTGCCAGCTCCTCACCCAAGCATTTAGGTTCCCCTGTGATTTCACACTTGCTTCATTTGAGCATGCTCAGGTTATATGACCTGAGGGTCCGTGGCAACTGAACAATCACTCATAACTTTGTAAAAGTTGAACCAGATTGGCCTGGTATGGCTACAAAATGGATCTGAGGAATAACCTAGTTCTTTGTTCCTCTTCTTTATGGTTCCATGCTCCAAAAATATATGGCTTATCATTAATAGGGGCTCACCAAGAACACCACTCTGAACCTGAAGATATAAGATCAAGCCCTGCATCTCCTCCCTGCACCCAACCCTTGGGCAGGCAAATCAGAAGCTCAGGGAGGAAGTGGGAAATTCTGTGTCTGATAGATCCCAGTTTTGAGAATTCAGAAAGCTCACTTATTTGATAGATGAGTAACCCAAGGCCTAGGGACAATTGGCTTGCCCACACTTAGATCAGTCATTTTTCTAGATTTGGACTGCAAACTTAGACCTCCCAACACTCATGCTAATATCAATTTACTACACTCTCTACTCTTCTTTGATGGAAGACTTATTAGATACTCATATTAGTTCTCACACTGCTATAAAGAATTACCTGAGACTGGGTAATTTATAATGAAAAGGCTTTGTTTTTTTGTTTGTTTGTTTGTTTTTGAGACAGTCTCACTCTTGTCGCCCAGGCTGGAGTTCAATGGCACGATCTTGGCTCACTGCAACCTCTGCCTCCCGGGTTCAAGTGATTCTCCTGTCTCATCCTCCCAAGTAGCTGGGATTACAGGCTCCCACCACCATGCCCGGGGTTTCACTATGTTGGCCAGGCTGGTCTCAAACTCCTGACCTCAGGTGATCTGCATGCCTTGGCCTCCCAAAGTGCTGAGATTACAGGCATGAGCTACCACTTCCAGCCAATGAAGAGGCTTAATTGGCTCACAGTTCTGCAGGCTGTACAAGAAGCATAATGGCTTCTGGGAAGGCCTCAGGAAACTTTCAATCATGGCAGAAGCCAAAAGGGAAGCAGGCTGGTCTTACATAGCTGGAATGGAAGGAAGAGAGAAAAGGGGGAGGTGCCACACACTTTTCAACAACCAGGTGTCATGAGAACTACAGCATCCAAGATCCAATAACCTCCCACCAGGTCCCACCTCCAACCCTGGGGATTACAATTCGACATGAGATTCAGGTGGAAACACAGATCCAAACCATATCAACACTCAATGGCATTGTGTGGACTATGCATCAATTATTTATTAGCTTTTTTTTCCCACTATTATGCAGTTATTCCTCACAACTTTTTGGAAAGATAAAGCAGATAGGATCCCCATTGAAAAATTATAAGATGTTTTCTCACTTATCCTCATAACAGTACCTGAACTATCGATTGTAAGATATCAAGAAAACTTTGGTGAATGAATTGTGACAATCTTGCATATTTACTAGTAAAATTAATCTATTAATAGTCAAAAATGTATTTCTGGCAAATAGGATGTTCATGAAAACATGAGAAGCACATTACGAAATACTATACATGTAGTATCATATACAGTATTTATATGTAGATATAATACAGATTTTTATATATATAGATATTATGTATCTATATATCTATATCTATATATATATAAAAACACAGACCTTGTCCTTAAAAGGCTTGCATTTTTAGTGGTGAGACAAATATTTATTCACGAAAATTCTTTAGGAAATGTTCAATGGTCTTCAAAGATGAATTTTATAAGATATTTCATAAAATCCTCTAAAAATATAACATGTGCACTCTATTAGAATAGATTATCACACTGAATTTTAATTGTCTGTTCCTTGTTTGCCTCTCTCCACTACATGTTTTTGAAAAAAGGCAAAAAAGTCCATTGCCTAGCCTGATGACTATACATATTAGGCACCAAAGAGTTGTTTATTGATTGACTATACATGAAAACAAAATCATACCCTTATTGTATCTGGTATATAGCAGTCTTTGCTATATCTCTGTAAATATATTATCTAAATACAGTAATCCCCAAATCCCATGGTTTTGCTTTCCATGGTTTCAGTTACTCCAGTTAACATTAACCACGGTCCGAAAACATTAAATGGAAATTTCTAGAAATTAACAACTCATAAGTTTTCAATGGCACACTGTTCTGAGTAGTGTGATGAAATCTTGCATCATCTGCCCCATTCTGCTTCTTTCCTTCCTGTATGTGAATCATTCCTTTGTCTTGCTTTCTCACCTTGTAGATGCTACCTGCCCATTAGTCACTTAGCAGCCATCTCAGTTATCAGTAATTGGGTTCAACTCACCCTTATTTTACCTAGTAATGGCTCCAAAGCACAACAGTAGTGATGGTGGCAATTCAGATATGCAAAAGAGAAGCCAAAAGGTATTTCCCCTAAGGGAAAAGTGAAAGTTCTTAACTTAAAGGAAAAAAAAGTCAAAAAGGGTTATTAAGATCTATGATAAGAACAAATCTATCCAAGAAATTGTGAAGAAGGAAAAAGAAATTCATCCCAGTTTTGCTGTCGCACCTCAAAGTGTAAAACTTACAGCCACAGTGCGTGACAAGTGCTTAGTTAAGATAGAAAGGTTATTAAATTTGTGGATGAAGACATGAACATAAGTGCGTTTTGATGGACAGCAGCTGGGTTCAGTAGTATCCACAGTTTCAAGCATCCGCTGGGGGTCTTGGGATGTACTCACCTGCATATAAGGAGGCACTACAGTACAATGATTTCTTTAGTACACTTATATAGTTTATGCCTTATGTGATGTTTACTTCTTTGGAAAAATTATTTATCATATAAACATTTTTGCTTCAACAGCTAAACCAATGCTTCTCAAGTTTTAATGTGTAAAATTGTGCTATAAAAAATCTAAAAACCAATGTTGAATACTAAATATTTTACATATACATGCTATATATCTATAAACACCAATTTATTCCTCTTACAAAGGAATAAGGGCTTTACATAAATTGTTTTCTTTGTATCCTTACAACAGCCTTATGAGACAGGAGCGGTTATTACCACCACTTTACAAATGAGAAAACCAAAGTAAGTTAGCGTAGGTCACAAAGTTATTAAATGGTGAAAGCAAGATATAAACGTAGAGGACAAACTCCAGAATCAATTCTTTCAACCACTGTGGTACTGTGCAGGGACTCAGCAAACTCGGAGCCACACCAAACCACATCCAGCTGCTGCCTGTTTAGTAAATAAAGTTGCACTGGAACACAGCCATACCCATTTGTTTGTCTATGGCTGCTTTAGAGCTGCAACAGTAGACTTGAATAGCAGTGACAGACTCTATGACCCTCTAAGCCTAAAATATTTACTATCTGATCCTTTACAGAAAAATGCCACTCCTGCTCTAGGCAATCATATGTATCATTCAGTTTTGTGAATTAAATGATTTTGTGCTATAATTTTGAAATGTATTTTGTATACTTAATATAAGATATAAAATGCAGCTGTGCTGCCCAAATTTTTCTCATTGTATTTCCAAGTAGTAGTTGAGCAAAAATTCATCACAGTTTGTTACATTTTCTGTCATTTTGATGAATGATTTATAAGACAAAGTGAGAACTGTCTTGCATTAACTATTCCTAGATATGCTGGACATTCAACATTGGGTTCAAGGTGCATTAGAAATGTATATTTATTAGGATTAACATTTTAAGATGTATTTTTTTAAAGGTTGCAAAATATTTATAGTTTTGAAATCAAAGGAAGGTTCAGTAACATTCTTTTGGGTGAATAACTTCAAAATATATATTTTTTAAATTTTATTTTCTTACAAAGCTCCAGTTTAGAAGTTACAGAAGAAACATACATTGTAAAATTGCTAATAAATTGGAGAGGGATTGTGCAGCATATTTTCCTTACTAATTTTAAGGAGGAGTTTTTCAACATTATTGTGAATCATAATTATGTCATTATATGTTATAAATATATTACATGTATTTACACTACATAATTAGACCTAATTCTAATTATGTAGATTCATGGTAATCAGCTAAAATTTGCTTTAAAAAACCAAGATAATTCCTCTAACAGATGCTACCTTAATAGAATATTAAGTTTGAGAAAAATCTCATGAAAATAAGATAATTAATAAGTAATGATTAAACCTTAACTTGTAACCAGAATAACACATCATGTCACTCTTCTCCCAAACCTTCATTATAAGAAAAAGTGTTTGTTCTGGGACACACTGAAAAATTTGGTAAATAGTGTTTTAGAAAAATTATCTCTTAAATTGAAAGAGAACGCAATCCAATAAAAGTACCTCAAAGTTTTAAAGATTTGTTTTGGTTATAACATAAATACTCTCCTTTCAAAGCTCCTTATGTAAAAACCTTTTTAAAAAAATTGTTCTAGTAACAAAGAGGTAAATAAAAATACTATTTCCCACTGGAATCGTGCTCTCTAGATGTTAAATCTAGCATCATTGCTGTAAATTGCTAGTTGTAGTCTTTGATTGACATGTTTACCCAGATAATGTAACAGTTTTTGTGAAAGAAATCTACTTAGTGTCTGGATGACAGGAAACATGTTTCTTGTGGAAGGAAAAGACCAAAGTATTCTTTCAAATGGGAGTCTTTTTCTCTTCAAATCTTTGAAGCTGATAACTAATCATGTAATCTGTTTTACTCCCTCATTTACCCAATATTAGTAGTTCAATTGCAATGTGCATCTAACTATACCTTTGAAATCCCCTCAAGGGCTCTGTCCTTGACTTTATTTCGGATTCGTTTTCGATGCTGAGCTGCACAGGTATCCATTCTGCCCAGCAAGGTGTTTGATCGAGGAACCCGTTTGGTTATGTTGAGTATTCCCTGTCTTTTCTATTAGGTTTTAACCCTAGCTTTTTCCAAAAATGTGGAACAACTTGCCACAAATACTTCACATGAAGGAAATCACTCATTATTTCTAATGATTTTCCCACTAAGTGAAAAGTATATATATATACATATATATATATATATATGTATATGTTTCGTTCCCTGTAAAATATATTATTCCTTTTGAAGCTACCACAGATGGCAAATTAGCATGGGGGCAATAAATGATATTTCCAAAGCACCTTGAACTTGTGCAGGCGAACTTGATCTTCACATGACCCTGAGCCTTGAGGGTGTAAAATAGCAAGTGGCCAAGCTACCACAAGAAGGAAGCAGAACAACTTTTTCTCAGATAATTAGTCAGAGTAGGCAAAAGATAGTCCCCACAGTGACCTTTTGACTATTCAGCCAGTGGACTTGGGGCTCAGCAATCAGTCTCTGCTGAACTCCTCTGCAGTCAATCAATCCTAAACTGATAAGCCAATGACTTGTTTAAACTGGCCCAGTGAACTTTTGTGGCCATTGACTTTGGAAGCCCTGCCTTGCCACTGGTTTGGGAAGCCACCTTTACAAGGGATTTTTTGTGCCCTTTTATGTCCACATGCAAGTCAGTTCCCAAGGCTTTAATCTTTTCTGAGTTAATATCCCTCTGACAATCTGAAAACCTGAACCCACAAATCCTATTCTTTGCATTGGAATAGGTTTTCCTTGCCTTGGGGGTCAGTAAACTTAGCTACACACTCAATTTGTCTCAGTCTTTATTTATATCTACCAGGGAAATTAGATCAATCCTGACACAAAAAAATCAAGTCAACAAAGTTTTATGTCAGCCTTATCTACAGCAGAACCTTAGCAGTTAAAGATTTAATATGTATAGTTTTGATTATATTTCAAAATTGCACATGCCATTTGCAATTTTTATACCAAGATACAAATTTGAGTTGAGCCTTTCCAGGCTGTGTTATCTTACTGTCACTTGACTGATGAAGGAGTCTAGAACCCACACTTTGGAAGAGCTTATTTTCATTCTCATTATAAGACCAGCAACTGAGAAAGTGTGAGCAAACTGTAACTTCTTTTTGAATCCTGGCTACTGGCCTAACAAGCCAACTGCTAGTCCTAGTCACAGAAATGAAAAGGCTTAAGGAAAGAAGTAGCTTGTACCTAGAAAATCATTTTGTAAGTCATTTTTATAATTATTATGTATTTAGTATTGATCTAAAGGAGTTATTTAAAACTTTTTGGTTATATCTTATTTAATGTTGTGGGAGAGATAATAATGTATATTGTTATTTGGAGAGGAATCTTCCAAAGGATCTTTGACATGTCCTGCATATGAGTGGCTACTTCCTGTTTACTCATTCCCCCAACACTGTCATATGTGTGGCCCTTTTCAGCCCTAAAGAAGTATACAACTTGCCGGCTGGGCACGGTGGTTCACACCTGTAATCCCAGCACTTTGGGAGGCCGAGACGGGCAGATCGCGAGGTCAGGAGATCGAGACCATCCTGGCTAACACGGTGAAACCCCGTCTCTACTAAAAATACACTTGCCTTGTCCTGCAAAGCATTCTCAGACACCAACTCCATACCACTGGCTAGATGCAAAGGGAAATTGGCCTAATATTGGTTCTTGGAACCTCAGAAACTAAGCGGAATACTAGATAACACAGAATGGAAAGAATTATGCAGATTTTAGAGGAAACTATACATTCCCAGGAGGTCAAGTCCCTGTGGTTGATTTTTTTTGTTTGTTTTTTAAATGAGTGGTTAATGTTTCTTTTGCATTGGAGGCCAGACCACTGGAACATTAACATTTCGATATTTGAAACTATGTTTTTCATCCAATAGCATGTCTATAGAGGCTAAAACAGTGTCTAAGGAAGAGGATATGCTTAGTGAATATTTCTAAATGATCATCATTTTATTCATTTTCTTTTTTAAATGTATTTATTTATGCAGCACAAAAACAGCATACCACAGTCTCATTAGGTGCTTGAAATAATTTGGAGAGCAAATCAGTTAAAATGACTAGAAAGGAATGAGCCAATGTCTAAGATAAGCCCCGATATTCCCATTTGCTTTGTCCAAGGTAGACATCGATAATTCATCACAGTCCTCTTTCCTGCCGAGCCTGGATGCAGCATCAGAATCTTCCTCAATACAGGGCTTCCATCAGCCACTACCGATCAGCTGGAGTTGGCAGCTATTTCCAAACCATTTGCCACTGTTGGACTAGACTGTATTTCCCTAGAACCTTAAACAGAAGGTAGCATCTTCTAATCTTGAGACTTGCTTGCCTTTTCAAACTCCCACTGTGATTATTTTCTACTACCTGTTTCATATAGTCAATTAATCTCATGAATTTCAAATGCTGACCTAGATGCAGATGTTTTTGTGGATACACTGTATTTAAAGAGAAACTTCTCAGACTTCAGAGCCATAATGCAAATTTCATTATTCTGCTTCTACATTTTAGGATGAAATGGAAATTTTCTAGATAATTGTTTGAGATGCATAATTATCAAGAGAACTAAAGAATCCCCTCTACTAATCCAGTGATTCTCAACCAGGGGCGATTTTACTCAGCAGGGGACATTTAACAATATCTAGAGACATTTTGGTTGTCATAAATTGATGTGTTGCGGGGGTGCTACTGGCATCCAGTAGGTAGAGGTGAGCAGTGCTGCTAAGCATCCTAAAATGCACAGGACAGACCCCACCCCTTCAACAAATAATTATCTAGACCCAAAATGTCAATAGTGTTGATGTTGACAAACCCTGCTCTACACTATTAAAACACTTAATTATACGTAGATGTTGAAGAAGATAATTTTGGAACTGAAATCTTTACGCTATTAATTTGATTTACAAGGGAAACTAAATACTCTTTCTTAAAAAAAAAAGTGTAGTCATGCTCATATTTGAAATCTACCTTTGGGTCCAGTGTCACAATTTGATGAGTAAGACATTCTCAAGAGACAAACAGTCAGTGGGATGCCACGGGGCCTGCCTACAGACTGCAATTGAAACTCGACATTGTACTTCTTTTTCATCATCGGTGAATGACCAAAGTGTGAGCTCTTCAATGTTTCACACTATATTGGATCTCACACAGAGAAACTGCTCTTGTAATACAAGATGGATTTCAAGGGTTCTCCATTTCTTTAAGTGTCAAGTTTAGTCTAGCAAGATTTTTTCCCTAGGAAAACTTGGTTCTGTCTATCAAACAGACCAGTTGCTCGTTTATGAAATATTTCCATTACCAGATGTAGTTAAGTTTTGCTAATGAAATGAAGGGAGTGAGGAGATTTTTTTTTTTCACTTCTACCTCAAAACAAAACTTTGCTTTCTGCGGAATAAATCCACCACTTCTCCCTGTCTCATTGTCAACCAGACATAGTGAGGGTCTTTTAGACAGATTCTCAAGACACACTGGCTGAGAACATTTCATATTAACTCAAATACATAAGCCTTAATAAGCCAATTTCCCATTCAGTTTAATCTATTTTCAGCAGATCAAAATAATTAAAAATGCTAACAGTTATGGTAATTTCAATATACTGTGAGAGAAGCAATTTAGATAGCACCTTCCCGACGAATCTATATTTGTATAAATGCTGATCGAGAATATTTGTTCAATTTTATACAAATCAAACATGAATAATTTCTTCCATATTACTCCTTCCATTGTTGTGTTTTCCCTCTATCTAGTTATCCATTTGCTGCTGGCATGCTGCTCTAGGAAGATTTGATTAAAATCAATAAGTTATTGGGAAGATGGCAATTAGCAGTCTTTCACCTATAATAGCATTGTCTGTTAGGCTTCCTTTGTGTTAATCACAATATTTTAGCATGACTTTCCTATCCAGCCATGCAATTTAATGAAATGGAAGGTTTAAAAAGCATCCTTAATTTGGGGCACTGGCAGTATGCTTCTCTGTTTTTCACTGTTTTGATAGGAGTACCCAGCATTTCTGCAGTACATCAGAATCCTCATCTCCTTTGAGACTTTCCCAATTTTAAGATCTCAGAAATATCTGCAGAGAAGTTAATACTGCATAAACTTCAAGTGGGTTCAATGTAGCACAAAGATGCCAGCAAATATCAATGTATAGATTTGTTTAACTATTTCAAAGTGACTTGATAGTTTGTTTGTAATAGGTAATTGACATAGCAAAGTTCTTCACTTTGGCTTTATGATATTGAGTGGTAAATGCCTGGGCTAAAGTCTGAACCTTGACTAATGCCCCTTGACAGCAAGTAATGACTGTCAAAGTCATTAATTAGAATAAGGCCATGGCACTCTCCTTTTTATGTTTGTTATCATTTGTTTCTTTTTTTCTGAATGTTCATTTTAGCCACTCTTTCCTTAGAGGAAGCACACACACACACACACACACACATGAGCTTGCTATTTATATATAAGGAGGGCTATGTTTAGCCAATTTTTTTTTTTTTTTTTTTTTTTTTTTTTTGAGGCGGAGTTTCGCTCTTGTTGCCCAGACTGGAGTGCAATGGCGCGATCTCGGCTCACCGCAACCTCTGCCTCCCAGGTTCAAGTGATTCTCCTGCCTCAGCCTCTTGAGTAGCTGGCATTACAGGTGCCTGCCACCATGTCCGGCTAATTTTTTGTAGTTTTATTAGAGATGGGGTTTCACTATGTTTGCCAGGCTGGTCTCGAATGCCTGACCTCATGATCCACCTGCCTAGGACTCCCAAAGTGCTGGGATTACAGGCATGAGCCACTGCGCCCGCCCAGCCTAGCCAAAATTTTTACATAATGAGAATTGCTGTGAAAACATGAACACTTAAACTAGTAAGTGGATTATGTTCATGTTAGACTCATAACTAAGATCTTAATTCATAAATTGACAAATCTTTATTTAGAGAATTAGTACCAAAATAAAACATTAAAATGGAAATACTCAGATATTTGTGAACATGTGGAAACATCTTGATTTCTTAGGACATTTGCTATTGATGTTTTGCCTAATCCTAGTGTGTTGTCAGCTAGTTCCTCGAAAGATCCAAAGTCCCAAATAAGGATATGCAAGACTAATAAAAAAGAAATATGGAAATGGGTCTCACCCTTAAGGAATTGTCTATCTAAAAAACCAAAAGAAGTAAAGAGATAATGCAATTATACGGATTATTCAGAGTAACTTGTAGGGAAAAAGAAACTTCAATATCAATTAATCAGATTTTTTTCTAACTACAATGCTCAAATTTTCTGGATAATTGTAAAGTGCTCCATTATCTTTATCCTCATAAACACAGTCTAAAATAAATGAAATAACTGAAGACACGCAACACCACATTAACTCCTTAATTTTTAAAAATACAAGTTTTTTCTCTGTACCGGCAAGTTTCCGGGTACTTAGTGTCATTTTTATGCATCTAATAAATGTAAATGACTATTTTGTAATAAAAATGGGCCTCATATTAGACGAGAAGAAAGTTGGAGGAATTTTTTTTTCTAGCTAACACCTGAAATTCTTATTGTAAAATCTTTTAACATAATTCTCATATTGTAATGATACTTAGATGTCAACATCACCAGCAAGATAACACACAGATTATTTTAATGAAAGCAATGACTTCATTTTCACTCCTTAAGTATTTGAAATAAATATTTTTTCTAATATATAATATATATTTATATATATGGAACTATCTTGGAAAGTGACGTAATTATAAGTCTCTTAATAGAAAGCTTGCTGTTAATTTACATCCTGAATATATAGTAGTTTTAGAAATGACTGCGAAAGAACACTGAGTTTTAAATGGCAGTGAGAGAAAGAAGCACATAGAATTATGCTGGCTCCTTCTTTCATCAGATTTAGTTGTTTTCTTTGTTATCACAGAGCTATTCTCTTGTATTTTTTCTGACAGTTGGCCCCCAACCCCATCTAATTTTATCAATCGGAGATTTAGAAATAATTACGTAATCCAGTTAAACATTTTACCATTTACAATCTACTGTGCATTATTGAATCAGTTATTCAAAATGTATTTGTCCTAGCTGTGGTTGAAATGTGAATGAGTGCACATTACAGAAGAATTAGGAAGAGCTGGACATGCACACCGTTATATGGCTCTGGTAGGATGCCACAGTGTAGGTATCAGATATCAGTGGGCACCTGTGGGCAGATAATTCTGTAGGGAGGACTGTAGCAATGACTGCCCAGAGAGAGGTGAGAGGGCACCAAATAAAGTGTTTGTCCAATTTGCATTTCGACATGGGCACTAGTTCTGCTCTCAAAGTAAAATAATAAATAAATAAATAAAGCTGAGATTCTTGAAGCCGATCTCTAGGATTGCAGAAACGGTATCTCACTGGTGGTGCCTAGGGAAGTGTATTTTAATAAACATGCTTGTTGATTTAGATGCAAGTGGTCCAAAGTCTACAGCCTGAGAAACAGAGATGACCTAAAGACAAAAGAAAATTCATGTCTTCTGCCCGAGTTCTAGCCATGTTACAGTTAACCACCATCTGGTCTGTATTATTGCTACAGAATAAGATATGACAGAAAGATTTACACAGTGTGATTTGCTATGCTAGAAGACTCACTAGAAATATCGTAGGTTTTGCCTGATTCCTCACATTTCTTGAACACATTGTAGGGTATTTTTGGTGGGAGTGTGTTTTTGGTAAGAATCTACTTTTGAAAGTTTAGGACATTATTGGAATCAGAGTGAGATAAGGGGGAGGCTAATTGGTGGTTTTCCAGAGCACTCTATAAGGGACACTAAGATATCACCACAGGTACAATGAGATGGATAATATTGTATTTTCCAGAAATTCTCTCTGAAAGAAATAATTCAATTAAATGCTTGAGGATTGGGAGTGCAGGGCAGGTGAGATCCCTGAAGTAAATGCTTTGGGAACAATGGCAGATCCTTCAATCCCATTCCAAGAAAGGATGGTCTGGTTAACTGAAAGGTTTTTGCTTTGTTGAGTGGGTCATCAGACATTGAGGCTAAAGCTAAGTCTCTCGGGACAATAGAGACATAATTTCCTATGTGTTACATACCTTGCAATAGACAAGTCCAGTTTCCAGCATGCTTTGAGCTCCTCAGGGAGCAATAAACATGTAATTAATTTTCGTCATTCATCAAATATATTTTAATCATCTCTGACATGTTAGAGAATTTTAAAAAATTAAAAAGACAGTTTCTTGCTCCCAAGCATTTACAGGCTACTATTTGGAAAACAGACATGCACACAAAGATATCCCATGGCAAGAGTATTGTTTTAAAGGTACAATAGAAGCCCAGAGAAAGCCAAAGTTGTGCCTTGGGGCATCTAAGAAAGCTTTCAACAGTAAAATGTGAGCTGACAGTAGAAGTCTGACAAGGCAAGACAGGGCACTTTGAGAAGCAGGAACAGCATATGCAAGGGCAAGGTGCTGTATTTAAAAAAAAAATGCTCAGGAGATGGCTAAAGCTTTCTGAGAGTGAAAGAGAATGTGAGAGAAGAGCTGGACAGCTGGACAGTGCTTGAACTAAACCTAATCTTCATGCAAAGAAATTGAGATTGTTCATCACCTAGTTCTATCGATGACCATTGATCTGTGTATTAACAAGTTTTTTTCAGGAGCACTTTACTAAAATTGAAATACTTGATGCTCAATGCTTAGAAGCCTTTAAGGTGTTTCGAGCTGGATACTTCCATGGCCACACTGGCATGCAAGTTTCTTCTGAGACACAGTGAATGATGAAATGAAAGTGGAAAGACTGTATGGGGAAAAGTTTAGTAACAATTGGAAGTCCAGAGAAGAGATGATATGGTTCTCAACTAGGTAAGTCATAAAGATGATTGAAAGAAAGGGATGAAGAAGGGAATAGACTGGAGAGAAATCAAGAGGCCAGGAAGGTTGGCCACTGTGTCAAAGTGTTTCTTACGAAGTTACCAATTTTTGGCTTTATTCTTTTTTTTTGGCTGGCAATGTAGTTTTGGAGAAGGGTAAGATTAGTGTTGATAATGTTGAATAGAATAAACACTCCTAAAATGGATTAGACCTCTATTAAATCATTGAACATATATTTAATAATGTCTCAATGTTAAATTCTAAGTGAAAAAATTCCTTATTATCATCCACTTTAATTCTGTCCATAAGAGTCACTGGGGAAGGAAAGCTACTAGGAAACAGTTGGGGGAGGTTCTTTTATGGACCACAAAAGCAGGTAATTTTGGAGACAGATACATCTTGTGGACCAAGCTTCAGGTTCTCGTCATGGAGACAAAGCACATTTCAGTAGCCCAATAGCCCAAGAGCAGTCCTCCATTGCAAGAGTTGCTATTTCTGGAAATAAAAGGACACTGAAGCCAGGAGCATTTACAAAAGAGGTAAAATGGGAACCAGGGGAATCTTGATAAAATGGAACACATTCTCTGCTCCATAAGCCTTCTGAAACTCTCTCTAGAAGACTCCTGATGAGAAGCTCTCCTGTCAGTCTTAATTTTTGTTCACAGGACATCTCAGAGTTGTAATGAATTAACTGTGATGTAATATTTTGAAAATATATTCCTCCCCGTCTAAATCATAAACTCAATGAGGGTAGAAATTAGAATTTACTTTTTGTTGATAGCTCTGTCAGTCAGTGTTCAATCAGAGAAGCGGAACCACTTAGGCGATACTTACATGTGATACTGAGGGTTTTGCTGTAGGCATTTGACATTGTGTCATGTGGGAGCTGGTGAAGAAGTCTCTGTAGGGCTCTTTCTTCCTGTCTGATACTGGAACTTAAAGCCCACAGGCAGGCAGGCAAGGAAGAAAAGATGGCTGTCAAGTGGGATAGGTGAAAAGGAGGCCAGAGCCCATGGCATGAGCTAAAACTCCACATGTATGACCTGAAGCCCATGTCAGTTCTTGTTTCCTCTGACTTTCATGATGTGGACGTCCTGCAGAAACCAGGGTGCTTTTTCATGGAGCTGGACCCACATTTTTGGTTTCTGAGTCAAAGAAGCTTAAGGAAGATCCAGGGGAAGGTGGAGTCCAGGCCCACCTGCTAACTCACGTCAGTGCAGTAAGTTAGCAGATTCTTAACAATATTTATGAGTTACGAAATGTCTGTTGCTCCACTTCCACCCCGCAACATCTCCCACAAGATATGTCTGTGATAGCCCACCCTTACCAGGAATATCTAGAAAATGGAATTCTGGGAAATGTAGTTCAGAGCAGCTAAGTTGTTCCATTACAAAGTCACCACAATAGCTTATCTTCATCCCTTTACAGTGCCTGGGATGAAATAACTTTATTAATCCTTTATTGCCTTGTACAATGGAGTCCAGTGTTAAATGAGAAAACACATACAACTCTGTCTCACTCTCACTCTCTTTCTCTCCCTCACACACACACCCTTTTTTCCTCTTTAAAATGTGTAAAGTGTAGGTAATGAATTACTTGTAACAGCACTGTCCTAGTTTCCAGGCTATAAACTCATCACTGTAATAACTACAAAGCCTTTACAGTAATGGCATATGAGTAGGAATTTGTGAGATGAAATTTTTGGCAGTTCATTAGTAAATTTGGGTTTTGCCTCAGCCTTAGGGAACAGAAGGGATCCCAGAAGGTACAGCAATCAGCAGATGAACTAACCCTCCCCTCAATAATGTGAAATGCTATTTTAAAAGAATTAAACAATGAGAAATAAAGCCTGGGAAATGAAATAATAGCTCATTAAAAATAATCTTTTTGAGTTATGTGGGATGGGAGAGAATACATTCTAATCATCACCATAATTCAAATATGTGGTAGTTTCAAAGGAATTTTATTGTGTGTTCCCCTGAAGTCCTTTAACACTGGTTAGTTAAATGCTTCAAGGTCTGTGCTGTGCTTTAATTCATCTTTGTGTCCCTGGCACTAATCAGAGTGCCAGCGTGACTTAATGCTTGAAAATATTTGTTGGAAAAATAAACAAGAGAACGAACTAAGAGCATTTAATAAAAGACATGGAAAATATTTACTCCACAAGTTTTATGTGACCTGGAGAAGAGGCTGAAATTGACATCGACGTGAATCGTAGGCAGAATGCCACTAAATAAGGGGTTCTTGGCCAGGCACGGTGGCTCATGCCTGTAATCCCAGCACTTTGGGAACTCGAGGCGGGCGGATCACAAGGTCAGGAGATCGAGACCATCCTGGCCAACATGGTGAAACCCCATCTCTACTAAAAATACAAAAATTAGCTGGGCGTAGTAGCGCGTGCCTGTAATCCCAGCTACTCAGGAGGCTGAGGCAGAAGAATCGCTTGAGCCAGGGAGTCGAAGGTTACAGTGAGCCAAGATCGTGCCACTGCACTCCAGCCTGGTGACAGAGCAAGACTCTGTCTCTAATAATAATAATAATAATAATAATGGGTTCTTGTTGAGGTGTCAGACTGGCCTGGATGTATTGGTTCCTCCTCCAAAGTCAACCCTAAGAAAACTATAAAATCTAGAGGAAAGCATGGATTTGAGGAATGAAAAATGAAAAGCCGGAGGACCCACGAAGAGTCTAAGGTCTGTTTTGGCAGTTAGTGAGTTTTGAATTGGTGATGTGTAACGTATAGCACAGAGGTTCAGGTAGAAGCCATGAGGGCATAGGTTGTAAGATGCCCTTTGGCTTTGCTCCTGCTCTTTTCTCCTCAGAAATTGGATGCAATACCCTAGGCCTCCAGTTTTGGAAAGGAGCAGAGGTAAGATCAGGGCTATGCGAGAGCCATGTTGGTATGAGTGGACACAGAACCTGCAGGCTGGGCAGACCCACCCAGCCATTCACTTCTCCATCCTCCAGCCCCCAACAATGGAAGATGAGGAGCCCTGTCTCATCTCAGTGCTGCTGCAGCATAAGGTTAAGGGTGAAACAATGATCAGAGGAGGTGCTTGGTTGATTGAAAATGAATGGGAGCATTTAGCCGTCTTTTTATTGTTTTCGGAGCTCTGTGCCCAAGAGCTTTTTCCCTTCGATATTTCTATATTCTTCTGGAAGCACACCAACCACAGCTTTCAGCCCTCCTATTACAGACTCCAGACAGAGTAGCAGGTTCCGCGTGATGTGAATTCACAGGCTAGAACAGCAAGACATTTGAGGAGGACAGTTATTAGCAAACAAAGGCCACAAAGGTAAAATGTATATCATCCGATGTAGAATAATTGGAAGATACAAAAAAGAATTTAAAATAAGCATAATAAATGTATTTACAAGTAAAGGAAGATGTTTGCAATGTAAAGAATGAACAAAAATTTATAAGAGAGCCAAATGGTACAAGAATGAAAAATGTCAGAAATAACTCAGTAGTTAGAACAAATATTAGAATATGTAGAGATTAAAAGTAGAAGATTAGATGAATGAAGTATTGCAGAAGGCAGCAAGAAAAAATAAAGGTGGAAAATATAAAGGATTCAGTAGCTGGAAATTTTGGAAAATAAAAACACCAATATCTGAGAATAGAAATCCTAGAAAGTGGAAGAAAAAACAGGAAATATCTGAAGAAATAATTAAGATATGTTTTCTAGAGTTAAAAAAAATGTTGAAAGATGTCAAATTGAAGAGGCTCAAATTGGAAGAAATAAGGCTAAGGTGATACTATAGTATTATCTGGTAAATGTTAAGAAGAAATGGGCATCTTATAAAGCCAAGAATCTACAAGAAAAAAGAAAAGGAGAGGATTCAGTGAGGGATGTGAATGTTAAGGGCAAATAAACTTACAGAAAAAAAATCACCTACAAAATAGTAAAAATTAGACTGATATTGGCCTTTTTAACAGCAGATTTGGAAGCAAGAAGTCGAAGAAGTTAAGTTTCTCTAAAGGGAAAAAAAAACTGATACATCTAGCCAATCATCATTCAAATGTGAGAACAGGCTGGGCACGGTGGCTCATGCCTATAATCCCAGCACTTTGGGATGCTGAGGTGAGTGGATCACCTGAGGTCAGGATTTTGAAACCAGCCTGGCCAACATGGTGAAATCCCATCTCTACTAAAAAAAAAAAAAATACAAAAATTAGTCTCACGTGGTGGCATACACCTCTAGTCCCAGCTACTCGGGAGGCTGAGGCAGGAGAATCGCTTGAACCCCGGGGGGCAGAGGTTGCAGTGAGCTGAGATTGCTCCACTGCACTCCAGCCTGGACAACAGAATGAGACTCCCTCTCAAAAAAAACAGTGAGGACATAATACACAATATTCTCAGACATATAGGGCCTAGAAGTTTTCTCATATGGAGGCACATACTAGAAATATGCTTTAAAAAGGTACTTATAGAAGAAAAAATAATTCAGGAGAATTTGATAAGTGATATGGAAATGAGAGAAATTGAATAATTTGGTTCGATTTACGGTTTTAAAAAATGCTCGAGTACATCAAAAGAAGAAGATAAAATATATTTATAACAAGATTTAAAATATAGACAATAAAGGAGAACATAGATACTGATAAATTTGGGAAATTAATAATACTAAATAGTGGTCTTAAAGGCAGAAATCATGAATACAAATGTATGATATATAACTTTTATGTCTGAAGAACAAAACTTGTTTATATAGGGGGGAAAGTAACAAATGAGAAGATGGCAAAAAAGTGTAGAATACGTAAAAAGTCAAATAAGACAGCTGAAATGTCATAGCAATTAAAATAATTACAAATGGGAAATACTGCAAAGTCTCAGACTGCATTTTTAACAGCAACAAAAATGATCCAAAACAATGCTTTTTGCATAAGGATAAGCTTAATACAAAAATATTCAGAAATATTAAAAATAAAGTATGAAAAATATTGACCAAGTAAGTAGGAACCAAAACTAAGATCGAATAGTACTCTTAATATTTAACAAAATATAATTCAAAGAAAAAAATACTGGTGTAATGAGTAGATTTGTTCGAGATTTTCCTCTGGGTTACCTAGGAGCCAGCTAGAATCAGCCTCTTATTCCTCTTTTCTCCCAGGAGAAGAAACTGCATCTGAACTCAGATTCCCATGGGGCACATGGCCCCACCCTGAAAATTAGAAGAGATGTAATTACAGACAATTTGTGTGAAGAGTCAGTATCCACATCCAAAATGCCTGGCAGCCACAGAATTGGTATCTATTTTCATTGATAAATTGGCAGCCATGTTTTCCCTGTAAAAAAGCTCAATAAGGGATTCAGTGCTACCCCTGAAAACGAGACTCACCCTGTGGGGTCTTGTCCCCGATATTCCTCTCTGTAGGATGACGACAGGGTGGGGCAGCACTGAATCCCTTACTGAATCCCTCACTGAATCCTCTCCTTTTCTTTTTTCTTGTAGATTCTTGGCTTTATAAGATGCCCATTTCTTCTTAACATTTACCAGATAATACTATAGAATTTGTCCTGAGCACTGTGTCATAGGGGAGCAGCCACTAAAGAACCTAACCTGCTTGAGACAAAAAAGAGGATGGGCTGGGCGCGGTGGCTCAAGCCTGTAATCCCAGCACTTTGGGAAGCCGAGGCGGGTGGATCAGGAGGTCAAGAGATGGAGACCATCCTGGCCAACATGGTGAAACCCTGTCTCTACCAAAAAAAACAAGCGTGGTGGCAGGCGCCTCTAGTCCCAGCTGCTGGGGAGGCTGAGGCAGGAGAATCGCTTGAACCTGGTAGGCAGAGGTTGCAGTGAGCCAATATCTCGCCAGTTTACTCCCACCCGGCGACAGAGTGAGACACAGTTTCACTCGTGTCTGTGTGAAGAGACCACCAAACAGGCTTTGTGTGAGCCACAAGGCTGTTTATTTCACCTGGGTGCAGGCGGGCTGAGTCTGAAGAGAGAGTCAGCGAAGGGAGATAGGGGTGGGGCCATTTTATAAGATTTGGGTAGGTAAAGGAAAGAGGGGGATTGTTCTCTGGTGGACAGGGGTGGGGGTCACAAGGTACTCAGCGGGGGAGCTTTTGAGCCAGGATGAGCCAGGAGAAGGAATTTCACAAGGTAATGTCATCATTTAAGGCAGGAACAGGCCATTTTCACTTCTTTTGTGGTGGAATGTCATCAGTTAAGGCAGGAACCGGCCATCTGGATGTGTACGTGCAGGTCACAGGGGATATGATGGCTTAGCTTGGGCTCAGAGGCCTGACATTCCTGTCTTCTTATATTAATAAGAAAAATAAAATGAAACAGTGATAAAGCGTTGGGGCAACAAAAATTTTTTGGGGGGTGGTATGGAGAGATAATGGGCGATGTTTCTCAGGGCTGCTTGGAGCGGGATTAGGGGCAGCCTGGGAACCTAGAGTAGGAGAGATTAAGCTGAAGGAAGATTTTGTGGCAAGGGGTGATATTGTGGGGTTGTTAGAAGAAATATTTGTCATATAGAATTATTGGTGATGGCCTGGATATGGTTTTGTATGAATTGAAAAACTAAGCGGAATAAGAGGAGAAAAACAGATTAAGAGAAGGAAAAAAAAGGATTAAGAATTGGGAGGACCCAGGACATTCAATTAGAGAGTGCCCAAGGGGGTTCAGCGTAATTACATGCTTGGTTGGTAAGTTTTTAGGCTCTATCCAAGTTTTTGGGGTGCAGTTCAGGTGTGAGGAAGAAAATAGATTTTGGAAGTTATGAGAACTGTAGAGAGTGAGTTAAGCATAGTTTGTGATTTTAAGGGCCTCTAGAAGTCTTAGGGCAGCAGCAGCCGCCGCATGCAGACTTGAGGGCTAGGCAAAACAGTAAGGGCAAGTTGTTTGGATAAAGAGACTACAGGGCATGGTCCTGGTTCTTGTGTAAGAATTCCGACTGCACAGCCGTGCACTTCGGCTGTGGGTAATGAAAAGGGTTGGGATGAATCAGGGAGAACTAGGGTGGGGGCAGTCTCTAAAGCTGTCTTCAAGGAATGGAAAGAGGAGTGGGGAAAGGATTTAGAATCTATGGGGTCAGCTAGAGTTTCCTTTTGTGAGTTTATATAATGGTTTTGTTAGGATGGCAAAACCAGGTATCTAAAATCAAAAGTATCTAACCATGCCTAGGAAGGAAAGGAATTGTTGTTTTGTAGAAGGTGGGGTTTAAGAGATCAGTCAGACACCATCGGCAGGGAGCGCACATGTGTTTTTATGAGAATTACGCCAAGATAGGTAACAGATAAGGAAGAAATTTGGGCTTGACTGAAGTAATGGGGGCTGTCTGTGAAGCCTTGCGGCAGTACAGCCCAGGTAATTTGCTGAGCCTGATGGGCGTCAGGGTCAGTCCAAGTGAAAGCAAAGAGAGGCTGGGATGAAGGGTGCAAAGGAATAGTAAAGAAAGCATGTTTGAGACCCAGAACAGAATAATGGGTTGTGGAGGGAGGTATTGAGGATAGGAGAGTATATGGGTTTGGCACCACGGGGTGGATAGGCAAAACAATTTGGTTAATAAGGCACAGATCCTGAACCAACCTGTAAGCCTTGACTGGTTTTAGGACAGGTAAAATGGGGGAATTCTAAGGAGAGTTTATAGGCTTTAAAAGGCCATGCTGTAACAGGCGAGTGATAACAGGTTTTAATCCTTTTAAAGCGTGCTGTGGGATGGGATATTGGCACTGAGTGGGGTAAGGGTGATTAGGTTTTAATGGGATGGTAAGGGGTGCATGATCAGTTGCCAAGGAGGGAGGAGAGGTATCCTATACTTGTGGGTTAAGGTGGAGGGATACGAGAGGAGGATGTGAAGGAGGCTTTGAACTGGGGAAAAGAGTGGCAATGAGGTGTGGCTGTAGTCCAGGAACAGCCAGGGAAGCACATAATTTAGTTAAAATGTCTTGGCCTAATAAGGGAACTGGGAAAGTGGGCATAACTAAAAAAGTGCATAAAAGAATGTTGTCTAAGTCGGCACTAGAGTTGGGGAGTTTTAAGATATTTAGAAGCTTGGCCATCAAACCCACAACAGTTATGGAGGCAAGGGAAAGAGGCCCTTGAAAGGAAGGTAATGTGGAGTGGGTAGCCTCTGCATTGATTAAGAAGGGGACGGACTTACCCTCCACTGTAGGAGTTATCCAGAGGGTCTGTGGTGCTCCTGTAGGCTTGTGAGGCAATCAGGCAGTGTCAGTCTTCAGCTGCTAACCCGAGAAGATCTGGGAAGGAATCAGTCAGAGAGCCTTGGGCCAGAGTTCCAGGGGCTCTGGAAGTGGCTGCCAGGTGAGTTGAACAGTCCAATTTTCATTGGGGTCCCACACAGATGGGACACGGCTTAGGAGGAATCCCGGGCTGTGGGCATTCCTTGGCCCAGTGGCCAGATTTACCACACTTGTAGCAAGCCCCTGGGGGACGAGGTTCTGGACGAATCCCTGGCAGTTGCAGTTCAGGCATTTGGAGTTCTTGTGTGCTGGAGATGTGGCTGGGGTTTGTCTTACAGTGGAGGCAAGGAATTGCAACTCAGAAATACATTGCTACTTGGCTGCCTCTATTATTGTAAACCTTGAAGGCTAGGTTAATTAAGTCCTGTTGTGGAGTTTCAGGGCTGGAATTTAATTTTTGGAGTTTTATTTAATGTCGGGAGCAGATTGGGTAATAAAATGTATTTTGAGAATAAGACGGCCTTTTGACCTTTTAGGGTCTAGGGCTGTAAAGCATCTCAAGGTTGCTGCCGAATGAGCCATGAACTGGGCTGGGTTTTTCATATTTAATGAAAAAGAGCCTAAACGCTAACTGATTTTGGGAGTTTAGATAAAGAAAAAGGAGCATTAACCTTGACTATACCTTTAGCTCCAGCCACCTTTTTAAGAGGAAATTGCTGGGCAGGTGGGGGAGGGCTAGTCATGGAACAAAACTGTAAGCCAGATCGGGTGTGAGGAGGGGAGGTGATAAAAGGATTATAGGGTGGGGGAGCAGAGGCTGAGGAAGAATTGGGACCTAGCTCGGCCTGGCGAGGAGCAGCCTGGGGAGGAGGGGAGAGGTTAGATGGGTCTGTAGAAAAGGAAGATGAGAAAGACTCAGCGACGCTTGGGGTTGGGACTGAGAGGACAGGCAAGAGGGAAAGAAGAAGGATTTGGGACGAGTCACGTTGGGAACAGAGACTAGGGAGGAAACAATGTGTAAAAGAATGCCTGGACACCAGGTGCCTCAGACCGTTTGCCTATTTTATGATAAGAATTATCTAGATCTTGTAGGATGGAAAAATCGAAAGTGCTGTTTTCTGGCTATTTGGAACCACTGTCAAGTTTGTATTGGGGTCAAGCGGCATTGTAGAAGAAAATAAGGCGTTTAGGTTTAGGTCAGGTATGAGTTGAAGAGGTTTTAACTTCCTGAGAACACAGGCTAAGGGAGAAGAAGGAGGAATGGAGGGTGAAAGGCTGCCCATAATGAAGGAGGGAAGCCCAGAGAAAAGAGAGAGTAGAGATATGGAGAGAAGGGGTGGGGGTGCTTGCCCCCCAGGAAAGTGGAGAAGGGGTAGAGACACAGAGAGAAGGGGTTGGGGGGTTCTTGCACCCCAGAAAAGCAGTACTTGCTGCCAAGGGTGAAAGAGAAGGGGTTGGGGGGTTCTTGCCCCCCAGAAAAGCGGAGAAGGGGTAGAGACATGGAGAGAGGGGGTCGGGGGGGTTCTTGCCTCCCAGAAAAGTACTTGCCACTAACGCGGAAGGACCAAGGCAGGCATCCCCATGTGGTCAGACACCTCTGAAATGTGGGTGAATAATCAGGCAGTCATCCCTGCATGATTAAACACCAAAGGAAGACTGTCCTCCTGAGTCCGTGACTGGTGCCAGAGTTTTGGGTCCACAGATAAAACACATCTCCTGTCTCTATGAGAAAAGAAAAGGAACTGAAATTAAGAGAAGGGAGAGATTGAAGTGTGGCACCAAGATTGAAAGGAGAAAGAGGTTGAGGGATAGTGAGAGAGGTTGGAGAAGAGAGTAAAAAAAGGCCGCTTACCAGGTTTAAAATTGGTGAGATGTTCCTTGGGCTGGTCGGTCTGAGGACCTGAGGTCATAGGTGGATCTTTCTCATGGAGGAAAGAGCAGGAGGACAGGGGATTGATCTCCTAAGGGAGGTCCCCCAATCCACGTCATGGCATCAAATTTCACTCACGTCCGTGTGAAGAGACCACCAAACAGGCTTTGTTTGAGCCATAAGGCTGTTTATTTCACCTGGGTGCAGGTGGGCTGAGTCCGAAAAGAGAGTCAGCAAAGGGAGATAAGTGTGGGGCTCTTTTATAAGATGTGGGTAGGTAAAGGAAAGGGGGGGAGGGTTGTTCTCTGGCAGGCAGGGATGGGGGTCACAAGGTGCTCAGTGGGGGAGCTTTTGAGCCAGGATGAGCCAGGAGAAGGAATTTCACAAGGTAATGTCATCATTTAAGGCAGGAACAGGCCATTTTCACTTCTTTTGTGGTAGAATATCATTAGTTAAGGCAGGAACACACCATCTGGATGTGTACGTGCAGCTCACAGGGGATATGATGGCTTAGCTTGGGCTCAGAGGCCTGACACTCAGTCTCAAAAAAAAAAAAAAAAAAAAAAAAGATGTTTTAGGCTTGTTGAAGAACATTTGTGCAAGATGATATTACCTCTGTGCATATGACATAATAAAGATGAGTGAAAACAAAATTTGACCTTTTAAAAAGATTTCAGTCTTGGCAAAAGTAGTTGGTGGGGGGAGCTGAAGAGGACGGGAGGGGAGAGAGAGAAGAGGGGTGAAAGAAAGAAGAAGGGAGGGAGGGACATTTTGTAGACAATCTAAGAACAAAATAAAGAAGAGAACTACAGAAAAAACATTTTTTTAAATAAATTAGATTATTATAAACTCTCACCCATTATATTTAAAACATAAATTTATATTTTAAATGTATAAATTCTCAGAAATATCTAAAATATCAAAATTGATGAAAAGTGGAATGAACCAAGAAATAGCATATTTAAAATTTGAAATGGTAATAAAAGATTCCTCTTCCCAGAAAACATCAGACCCGTACGGCTCTACAGGCAAGTTCTAGGCAACTTTCAAGAAAGTTAATTTTTATTTTAAGGTATTTTTCTATCCCCAATTAAAAAAACACGGGCAAAAGTTGTCCAACTTAGTTTATGTGGCTAAATGTGATGTTGTTTGCAATACCAGGAGAAAGTACAGAAGAAATTTAAGTTACATATATGCTTTTACTTATGAATGTAGATACCCACCTGAAGAAAATCTAGCCAACCGAATCTGGTCGAGTATCTAAAACATTAATGAATTGTTATTACAAACTGCAAGAATAGTTCAACATCAGATTGCTCCTGTAAGAAGAAAGACTAACACGGCTTAGTCCGTGTTTCTCAAACATGGCTTTAGAATCTTACTGGAGAGCTTATTAAAATTAAATTAGTTGGTTCCTGTGCCCAGAGATGCTGATTCAGTAGAATCACGGAATAGAACCATGGAACCTGTATTTCTCTCTTTCTTTTTTTTTTTTTTTTTTTTTTTTGAGACAGAGTCTCGCTCTGTTGCCCAGGCTGGAGTGCAGTGGCGTGATCTCAGCTCACTGTAAGCTCCGCCTCCCGGGTTCATGCCATTCTCCTGCCTCAGCCTCCTGAGTAGCTGGGACTACAGGCGCCCGCCAACACGCCCGGCTAATTTTTTTGTATTTTTAGTAGAGACGGGGTTTCACCGTGTTAGCCAGGATGGTCTCGATCTCCTGACCTTGTGATCTGCCCGCCTCGGCCTCCCAAAGTGCTGGGATTGCAGGCGTGAGCCACCATGCCCGGCCTCTTTCTTTCTTTCTTTCTTTCTTTCTTTCTTTCTTTCTTTCTTTCTTTCTTTCTTTCTTTCTTTCTTTCTTTCTTTCTTTCTTTCTTTCCTTCTTTCCTTCCTTCCTTCCTTCCTTCTTTCCTCTCCTCTTTCTCTCTTGCTTTCTTTCTTTCTTCCTTCCTTCCTTTCTTTCCCTTTCTTTCTTTCCCCTTCCTTCCTTCCTTCCTTCCTTCCTTCCTTCCTTTCTTCTTTCTTTCTTTCTTTCTTTCTTTCTTTCTTTCTCTTTCCTTTCTTTCTTTCCTTCCTTCCTCTCTCTCTCTTTCTCTCTTTCTTTCTTTCTTTTTTTCTTCAGAGTCTCACACTGTTGCCTAGGCTGGAGTGCAGTGGTGCAATCTCGGCTCACTGCAAGCTTAGTCTCCTGGGCTTACACCATTCTCCTGCCTCAGACCCCCAAGTAGCTGGGACTACAGGCACCCGCCACCACGCCCAGCTAGTTTTTTGTATTTTTAGTAGAGACGGGGTTTCACCGTGTTACCCAGGATGGTCTCCATCTCCTGACCTCATGATCTGCCCGCCTCAGCCTCCCAAAGTGCTGGTATTACAGGCGTGAGCCACCCCGCCCAGTGGAACCTGTATTTCTAACAAGTTCCCAGGAGGTGCTGATGCTGCTGTTCCGAGGACCACCATGGCAGATGCATGGACTGAAGACAATGAATGCTTTTGATGCTGCTGTGTGCACCGCCCTGTATCACATTCCTACTATGTGCCAGACACTGTGCCAATCACTTTACATGCATTATATCCTTTATTTATCACAACAACCCCATTTTACTTCATTTACGGACAAATTGAAACCTAGAAGTGTTAAATGACTTGCCAAGACACACAGCTTTTCAGTGGTGGGACTGGGGTTCAAATCTAGGTTCTACTCAGTTCAAAGCCCACACTCTTGTCCACTCTGCTACATAGTCTTTCTTTTGCTAACCACAGGAAGATGCAAGGGAAGGTTGCTATGATTCTATCCACTTTATATTAAGCTGTGGAGATGAGTAAATAACTTTCTTTTTTTTTTTTTTTTTTTTTTTTTTTGAGACGGAGAAATTTTCTCATGCCTCCCCTTCTGGAAAGGCTTTTCCAAATGCCCCTCCACTCTGCAGCTTTACCAAATCAAATCCTATTTGCATCACCTGCTCCCTCCTAGATACCCACAGCACAGCTGCAGCTCTTCGGACACTTAGGACATCACAGTGGATTTATGTGTTTAAACAGTTACTAGCTCATTATTAAAATTAAGGAAAAAATGATTTTCTGGGCCTGGCCCGGTGGCTCATGCCTGTAATTCTAGCATTTTGGGAGGCTGAGGGGGGTGGATCACCTGAGGCCAGGAGTTCAAAACCAGCCTGGCCAACATGGTGAAACCCTGTCTCTACTAAAAATGCAAAAATTAGCCAGGCATGGTGGTGGGCGCCTGTAATCCCAGCTACTCTGGAGGCTGAGGCAGAAGAATTGCTTGAACCCGGGAGGCAGAGGTTGCAGTGAGCCGAGATCACGCCACTGCACTCCAGCCTGGGCGACAGAGTGAGACTCCATCTCAAAAAAAAAAAAAAAAAAAAAATTCCGAATTGAGGCAGGAAAATCATTTGAGAGGGTTCAACACCTATAAATGATTTAATAAGAAACTCAGAAAACAAGGACTGCAAGGAAACTTTCTTATTCTGTTAAAGATTATATATTAAAACAACAAATAGTTTACTTAATAAAAAAGCTCTAGATGATTTCTTTTTAAAACTGGAAACAAGAGAAACACACCCATTGTCTACTCTAACATGGTATTGGAAGATCTGGGTACTGCTCTAAGCACAGAAAAATAACTAGGAAATTAAGGTTTCAGAACAGAGGCTCTTATTATTTGTAGTGTATATTATCAATCAACAGACAAACTATTAAAATGAATAAGAACATTCAGCAAATTTTCTAGATTAAAAAACAGTAGGGCATTTTATCACCAACAATGACTTAGTAGAAAATAAAATAACTTAGTGATACGATGTGGCTGGGTCCCCACCCAAATCTCATCTTGAATTGCAGTTCCCATAATCCTCACATGTAGAGGGAGAGATTAGGTCAGAGGTGATTGGATCATGGGGGCGGTTTCCCCATGCTCTTCTCATGATAGTGAGTTCTCGTGAGATCTGATGTTTTATAAGAAGCTCTTCCCCCTTTGCTCTTCTCTCTCACCTGCCACCATGTAAGATGTGCCTCTTTCTCTTCTGCCATGACTGTTAAGTTTCCTGTAGCCTCCCCAGCCATATGGAACTGAACCTCTTTCCTTTATAAATTACCCAGTCTCAGGTATTTCTTTGTGAAAATGGACTAATACATTTAGATTCCATTCACAATAGAAATAAGAAATAGTATCTAGGCATTACTCTAAGCAAGGCTACTCATACCACCCATGGAAAACATTTTAAAATTATAATAAAATACAAAGAAGACAATGAGAAGTAAATGAGTGATACAGCATGCTTTTGGATGATAGAAAATTATATAATGTCATTTATTCTCAAATTACCTAACTCAGTGCAATCCCAGTTAACGTTCTCATTGGAGTTTTTGAGAAACTTGTTGAACTTATCTACATTTAAAAGGAAAACGTAAAAAGGCATTACATAGCTAAATCAATAATGAAAAAGAAGAATAAAGAAAAAGAGCTTGCTGTCTCAGATGTCAGGCATGCTTCAAAGCCAAATCATTGTGTTACTGGACCAAGAATGTATAAATAAACTAATAGAAGAGAAGAATTCAGAGATAGACACTTCATATACAATATACATATTTCAAATAATCATAAATCAGTGAAAAAGAGTAGATGATTTAGTTGATTCTATTGGGAATCTGCCTCCCTAGCAGCATATCCTATGAGAATTTCTATTAATAGATGAATTAAAGACTGAGCGTGGAAGGTAAAAGCTAGAGGTTAATAAAAGAAGATATTGGAGAATAATATCTTTGTAATCTAGTAGCAGAAAAATGTTTCCTAATCCAAACCCCAAACACACAAATCATAAAAACCTAAAAAGGAATGAAGTTGATCACATCAAAACCAAGAATCTGTTCAAAAAAAAACAGCGTGAATAAAGTTAATAAAATGAGAGAAGATCTTTGACATGTATACACCTGACAAGGGACTGATATCTAGAATCATGACACTCCTACAAATCAACAAAAAGACTGCAACTCTAAGGAAAGTTGGGAAAGGATAAGAACAGTTTCCACAATTGGAATTTATTTCTAATAAATTAACACAAAATTACTATGCTAGAAATTTTAAATGGTGGTGGGGTGGAGATTGTTACCACTCCTCTGAAGAGCAATGGGCAGTTCTTATTCAAATTCAGTGTATAAATATTCAGTATATAGCATACATATATATATATATTCAGTATATAGCATATATGTATAAACATTCAGCATGTATATACTGTATGTGTGTGTGTGAATGCAAACATATACTTTCACCAAGCAATTGCCGTCCCGAGTTTATACTCTGAAGATTTTCCCAGCCAAATAATGAGGCATGTTTAGAAGCATACTCATCACAATATCGGAAGTTAAGTATCTATTCCAATCCAGAATCTGTCACTGAGCATCAGACAGGTGTCCAGTGGTGGATGTATTTCATGAAGCACAATGAAGGCATTAAAGAACTCATAAAAAAGGCCAGGCATTGCGGCTCATGCCTATAATCCCAGCACTTTGGGAGGCTGAGGTAGGTCATTTGAGCTCAGGAATTCAAAAACAGCCTGGGCAACATGGTGAGATTCCATCTCTGCAAAAATATACAAAAATTAGCTGGGCATGGTGGCACATGCCTGTAGTCCCAGATACCTGGGGGGCTGAGGTAGGAGGACCGCTTGAGCCCGGGAGGTCTCAAGCCTGCACTGCAGCCTGGGTGACAGAGTGTGACCCTGTCTCAAAAACAACAACAACAACAACAAAAACCTCATAGAACAGTACATAGAACAATAGTATTGACTGGGTGACACACAGACGGATAGATGGATTGCAAACATTGGTCTAAATATAAAAGTGAGAGACATAACATTTTCCATTACTTGTTTAAATACATTCAGATATATGTAGACAAAAATAACAAATTAAACAGATTATATTAGACTGTGGTTGCTGAGCTTAAAAAATAAAAATGCAGGATGCTGAGTTATATGTGAGTTTTAGAGTAACAATAACTTTTTGTATAAATATGTGCTAAGTATTATTATAAGCACAGGCCGTACAATATTTGATACATACTTATGCTAAAACATTATTCATAGTTTCTCTGAAATTCAAATTTAACTGACTCCTGTATTTTATCTACCAACTCTACACCAAACAAAAGATATATAAACCTGTTAGAAGGGTTGCCTTTTAAGGGTAGGGGGCAGAATGGTATTGGAAAATGCAGATACAATGGATGAAATATAACAGATAATCAAAAATAAATAAAAACAAAAGAGGGCCATGGACACCTCAATGGTGATAAAGTGCCATGCACTGAACATAATTAACTTCACTAGCTTTTTCTAAGAGTAACAAGGGAGAAAAGAGGCAGAGTGATTCTTGGAGAAAAGAAGGAAAAAGGAAAGGAAAAAAAGCCAAAATTTATAAGAGCTTCATTAAAAATCTATTGAGAAATATCATGACGTGGAACTGACTTATAAGTGATATTCCCTAGTAAATTGCAAAGTGACCTTTTGGATTGGAGAATAACTAATTATTTTTTGATAAGCAAAAAAAACCACATTTTAATTTTCTTCCAAATATTTTCATCTTTAGTGAATAAAAACATTTAATGAACATTCAGTGCATTACAATGATAAGTTCGGAGTTATTGTGTAATAAAAATATATTTGAAATACCATACCATGTTTTCACACACAAGGGAAAATGCATGTACAAAATAATTACTTGAGCAGCAAAGAAAGTTAGATCCTAACATGTTTTGGTCTCCTCCGGCAGCTGCCAGAGAAAAATGCCCTCAGTCAAGATAAACAACACTCTTGAATCATGAAGTCCTGAACCCATCATAAGCCCTGTATTTAAACAGCAAAGTCAGCCTTATCATCTCATGTGACCCCAGACAAACATTTTCCTCTGGCTCAACGTGACAGTCAAAACACTGATATTAGTGCCTTGCAAATCTGAAGCAATGTGCAAATCACATTGGATTAACAAGCTCTTAGGAGTAGCCAAATTCAAACAAGCGAATTCACTCAAGGAGGAGATCCAGGTGAGAAAACTGCAGAATTCCTGACCTGATTTTTCTTTTTCTTTTTTGAGACAGCTCTGTCATCCAGGCTAGAGTGCAGTGGCATGATCTTGGCTCACTGCAGCCTCAACCTCCTGGGTTCAAGGGATCCTCCTGCCTCAGCCTCCCAGGTAGCTGAGACCACATGTGCACACCACCATACCTGGCCAATTTAAAAAAATTTTTTGTAGACACAGGGTCTTGCCATGTTGCCCAGGCCGGTATTGAAATCCTGGGCTCAAGCAATCCTCCCACCTCGGCCTCCTACCTGGGATTACAGGCATCAGCCATCACGCCTTGCCCTAGCTGGACTTGTGTTTGTGTAATTAAAATAGTAGTAGCTGGTTAAGGAAAGTATCTGCTTTTTTTTTCTTTTCTTTTCTTTTTTTTTTTTGGTGAGATAGAGTCTTGCTCTGTTGGCCAGGCTGAAGTACAGTGGCATGATCTTGGCTCACTGCAACCTCCACCTCCCAGGCTCAAGCAATTCTCCCGCCTCAGCCTCCCAAGGAGCTGGAATTGCAGGCTTGTGCCACCACTCCCGGCTAATTTTTGTATTTTTAGTAGAGATGGGGTTTCACCATGTTGGCTAGGCTGGTCTCGAACTCCTGACCTCAGGTGATCCGCCCACCTCAGCCTCCCATAGTGCTGGGATTACAGGCGTGAACCACCACGCCTGGCCAGTATCTCCTCACTTTTAACAAATTGATGAAATGTTGGCATCAGATAGGAATGAGAGAAAAATCCATAGTCCTGAAAACCCAGGTCCTCAGATCCCTCGTGTTCATGCCCATAGAGTGCCAATCTCCTTTCTCTTAGTTAATTCTTCTTCATTAAAAAAAAATTAAATCTCACTAATTGTTTTCAACTCTCTGGATAGAGAGTTGCCCTTCTAAATCAGATTAGTCAATGTTGGCACAGCGTTGTTCCTTGCTTTAGGATACAGTTATTTGTTTTCCGCACAGTTTACCTGTTTTCCCACCTCTTTGCCAGGTGTGTTTCTAGAACTCAAGAGTTTTTCCTTGATTTATACTCTTGAATTTATCACTAAAGTGTTCAACAATCCCACGGACAAAACCCAGCAATATTATTCTAGGAACCAAGAAGATTTTTTGAGCCAACTTCATATTTTCATAATAAGCAATTACATGGCCCTCTGTGATTTGGGTCACATTATTCACCTTTCAGAGTTTAGTGACTATAGTATGGGATTTGAAGTAATGATACTGAGTGCTTTGAAATCTGAGTTCTAATGGTCAATGGCTGTGTAAATTTGGCGTGCTTCTTTTTTATTTTATTTTTAGTTACAGGATACATGTGCAGAATATGCAGGTTTGTTACATAGGTAAACATGTGCCATGGTGGTTTGCTGCACCCATCAACCCATCACCTAGATATTAAGCCCAGCATGCATTTGCTATTTTTCCTGATGCTTTCTCTCCCCCACCACCTCCAATAGCCCCCAGTATGTGTTGTTCCCCTCCCTGTGTCCATGTATTCTCATTCTTCGGCACCCACTTATAAGTGAGAACATACGGTGTTTGGTTTTCTGTTCCTGTATTAGTTTGCTGAGGATAATGACTTCCAGCTCCATCCATGTCTCTGCAAAGAACACGAGCTTATTCCTTTTTATGGCTGCATAGTATTCTATGGTATATATGTATTACATTTTCTTTATCCAGTCTGATATTGATGGGCATTTGGGTTGATTGCATGTCTTTGCTATTGTGAATAGTGCTGCAATGAACTTATGCATGCATGCGCCTTTATAGTAGAATGATTTATATTCCTTTGGGTGGATACCACATAATGGGATTGCTGGGTCAAAATGTATTTCTGGTTCTAGGTCTTTGAGGAATTGCCACACTGTCTTCCACAATGATTGAACTAATTTACATTTCCACCAACAGTATAAAAGTGTTCCTATTTCTCCACAGCCTCGCCAGCATCTGTTGTTTCTTGACTTGTTAATAATCGCCATTCTGACTGGCATGAGATGGTATCTCATTGTGGTTTTGATTTGCATTTCTCTAATGATCAGTGATGTTGAGCTTTTTTCATACATTTGTTGGCTGCATAAATGTCTTCTTTTGAGAAATGTCTGTTCATGTCCTTTGTCCACTTTTTAGTGGGGTTTTTTTCTTGTAAATTTGTTTAGGTTCCTTGTAGATTCTGGATATCAGACCGTTGTCAGATGGATAGATTTTCAAAAATGTTCTCCCATTCTGTAGGTTGTCTTTTCCCTCTGATGATAGTTTCTTTTGCTGTACAGAAGCTCTTTAGTGTCAAGTTTTGATTTTGTTGCAATTTAGCATGTTTCTTAATTTTGCGCTGCCATATTTTCTAATGTACCAACCAAACACAGTATTTTTTTTAAATACAAATAAAGGAATGACCACTGGCATCTCTTCTCTAAATTTTCCATGAATGTTCCTTTTTTAAGACGGAGTCTCACGCTTTTTTTTTTTTTTTTTTTTTAGAACCTACATGACTATTGGGGGCAGGTTCCCCGATAATTTCATTTTTTTTTTTTTTTGAGATGGAGTCTCACTGTGTTGCCCAGGCTAGAGTACAGTGGCACGATCTTGGCTCACTGCAACCTCTGCCTCCTGGGTTCAAGTGATTCTCCTGCCTCAGCCTCCCCAGTAGCTAGGATTACAAGTGTGAGCCACCATGCCTGGCTAATTTTTGTATTTTCAGTAGAGATGAGGTTTCACCATGTTGGTCAGGCTGGTTTTGAACTTCTGACCTCAGGTGATCCACCCACTTCAGCCTCCGAAAGTGCTGGGATTATGGGTGTGAGCCACCTCGCCCAGCCTATTTTTTATTTTTTTGAGACAGAGTCTCGCTGTGTGGCCCAGGCTGGAGTGCAGTGGTGCCATCTTGCCTCACTGCAACCTCCACCTCCCAGGTTCAAGCGATTCTCATGCCTCAGCCACCCAAGTAGCTGGGATTACAGGCGTGAGCCACCACACCTGGCCTATTTTTAATTTTTTTTTTTATTATACTTTAGGTTTTAGGGTACATGTGCACAATGTGCAGGTTTGTTACATATGTATCCATGTGCCATGTTTGTTTGCTGCACCCATTAACTCGTCATTTAGCATTAGGTATATCTCCTAATGCTGTCCCTCCCCCCTCCCCCCACTCCACAACAGCCCCCGCTGTGTGATGTTCCCCTTCCTGTGCCCACAAGTTCTCATTGTTCAATTCCCACCTATGAGTGAGAACATGCGGTGTTTGGTTTTTTGTCCTTGCGATAGTTTACTGAGAATGATGTTTTCCAGTTTCATCCATGTCCCTACAAAGGACATGAACTCATCATTTTTTATGGCTGCATAGTATTCCATGGTGTATATGTGCCACATTTTCTTAATCCAGTCTATCGTTGTTGGACATTTGGGTTGGTTCCAAGTCTTTGCTATTGTGAATAGCGCCGCAATAAACATACATGTGCATGTGTCTTTATAGCAGCATGATCTATAATCCTTTGGGTATATACCCAGTAACAGGATGGCTGGGTCAAATGGTATTTGTAGTTCTAGATCCCTGAGGAATCGCCACACTGACTTCCACAATGGTTGAACTAGTTTACAGTCCCACCAACAGTGTAAAAGTATCAAAACCACAGTAAGATACCATCTCACACCAGTTAGAATGGCCATCATTAAAAAGTCAGGAAACAACAGGTGCTGGAGAGGATGTGAAGAAATAGATGGAGTCTCACTCTTGTCGCCCAGGCTGGAGTGCAATGGCACGATCTCGGCTCACTGCAACCTCCTTCTCCCGAGTTCAAGGGATTCTCCTGCCTCAGCCTCCCAAGTAGCTGGGATTACAGATGCCCAACACCATACCTGGCTATATATATATATTTTTTTTTGTATTTTTAGTAGAGACGGGGTTTCACCATGTTGGACAGGCTGGTTTTGAACTCCTGACCTCAAGTGATCTGCCCTCCTTGGCCTCCCAGAGTGCCGGAATTACCGGCTTGAGCCACTGTGCCCGGCCTCATTAATGTTCTTCTAAGAAAAAATGACAACAACCCCATTTCTAGCAGAAAATATTTGAAGTTTATTTCATTTAATTAGCTCACAATCTTGGGCTATTTATTGAGTATTGTAATATGTGACTTCAGTAAACAAGGTGGTTTCTACCCTTTTGAAAGTTATAGTGTGGGGAGACAGATAATAAATAGGCAAAAATAAACAGGACAAGATACTAAGCAGTAAGTGATTTTTGGAAACATTTTGATGATGATTTATAATAGACACACATACAGTTTCAGAAATAGCTTGTTTACTTTTGAGTTGCTTTTATAATATACTTATATACTATAGAGATTAAGTTATATGTTCCCTGCCCTAGATACTCTGCTAAATTGACCAAAGGTTGGCAAACCCTTTTTCTATAGAGGGCCAGATATTAAATATTTTAGACTCTGCAGGCCATATAGTCTCTGCTGTACTACTCAACTGTGCCACTGAAGTCAAAAGAGCAGCCATAGCTAATACATAAACAAATAAGCATGGCTAGGTTCCATTAAAAACTTTATTTGGCTGGGCGCAATGGCTCATGTCCCAGCACTTTGGGAGGCTGAGGCAGGTGGATCATGAGGTCAGGAGTTCAAGGCCATCCTGGCCAAGATGGTGAAACCCTGTCTCTACTAAAAATACAAAACATTAGCCAGGTGTGGTGGCGGGCACCTGTAATCCCAGCTACTTGGGAGGCTGAAGCAGAGAACTGCCTAAACTTGGGAGGCTGAAGTTGCAGTAAGCTGAGATTGCACCACTGCACTCCAGCCTGGGTGGCAGAGCAAGACTCCATCTCAAAAACAAACAAAAAACAACTTTATTTATGGATGTAGAACTTTGATTTTCATGTGATTTTCGTGTGTCACTAAATATTAATATTCTTTGATTTGTTTTCAACTATTGAAAACTGTAAAAGCTCTTCTTAGTTGGCATGCCACACAAAACAGGCAACAGGCTGGTCTCCCAAAGTGCTGGGATTACAGCTGTGAGCCGCTGCGCCTGGCCCACTTTCTCAGTCTTTGTGGTGTGTTCCAATGACTTGCTATCATGTGAAAATGCAGATTCTGATGGAGTAGGCCTAAGGTGGAACCTGAGATTCTGAATATTGATGTTTTGGGTCTAGGGTAGCAAGAATATAGAAGTTGCTGTTGAGAACACACAGAAAAGCTCTGCCAGGATACAGAGAAAAATGCTAGGGAGAATATCTCTGGATAGGGGATCAAGACAATGAGGAGTAAATGGGACTTTCACAATTTTCTTTTTAAACTTCTGTTTCACTTGAATTTTATAACAGATTTTATTTCTAGAATATTTTGTTAAGAACGCAAACTTTGGGATGGTCATAAATAAAATTGACATGTTAAGAGAAAAAAACTCAGGATACACACACTACATATTATTATATACATTATCACATGCACAGGCATACCTCTTTTTATTATTATTATTATTTTTTGAGACAGAGTCTCACTCTGTCACCCAGGCTGGAGTGCAATGGCGTGATCTCGGCTCACTGCAACCTCTGCCTCCTGGATTCATGCAATTCTCCTGTCTCAGTCTCCAGAGTAGCTGGGATTACCGACTCCCACCCCTACGCCCAGCTAATTTTTTTGCATTTTTAGTAGAGACGGAGTTTTACCATGTTAGCCAGGATGGTCTCGAACTCCTGACCTTGTGATCCACCTCCCTTTGCCTCCCAAAGTGTTGGCATTACAGACGTAAGCCACCACGCCGGGCCAGGCATACCTCTTTTTATTGCGCTTTGTTTATTGTGCTTCACAGATACTGTGTTTTCCAGAAATTGAAGATTTGTGTCAACCCTGCATCATGCACATTTTCAGCAGCATGTGCTCATTTTGTGTCTCTGGGGACATTTTGGTAATTCTTACAATATTTTAAACTTTTTCATGATTATTATATTGATTATGGTGATCTGTGATCTTTGATGTTACTATTGTAATTGTTTTGGGACACCACGAACATGCCTATATAAGATGAGAAACTTAATTGACACGTTTTGTGTATTTTGACTGCTCCACTGACAGACCATTATCCCTCCCCTCAGGCCTCCCTATTCCCTGAGACACAATAATATTGAAATAAGGCCAATTAATAATCCTACAATGGCCTCTAAGTGTTCAAATGAAAGGAAGAATTGCGTGACTCTTCACTAAGTCAAAAGTTAGAAATGATTCAGCTTAGTGAGGAAGGCATGTTGAAAGTTGAGATAGGCTGAAAGCTAAGCCTCTCACACCAAACAGCCAAGTTGTGAATGCAAAAAAAAAAAATAATAATAATAATTACTGAAGGAAATTAAATGTATTCCCTGTTACTCCAGGGAATACACAAATGATAAGAAGGCAAACAGCCTATTGTGGATTACGGAGAAAGTTTGAGTGGTCTGGATAGACCATCAAACAAGCCACAGCCTTCCCTTAAGTTAAAGCCTAATCCACAACAAGACCCTAACACTATTCAGTTCTATAAAGTCTGACAGAGGGGAGGAAGCTGCAGAAGAAAACTTAGAAGCTAACGGAGGTTGGTTCATGAGGTTTAAGGAAAGAAGCTGTCTCCATAACAGAAAACTGCAAGGTAAAGCAGCAAGTGCTGATGTAGAAGCTGCAGCAAGTCTCCCAGAAGATCTAGCTAAGATAATTGATGAAGGTGGCTACACTAAACAACAGATTTTCAGTGTAGATGAAACAGACTTCCGTTGGAAGAAGTTGCCATCTAGGACATTCATAGCAAGAGAGCAAAAGTCAATGCCTGGCTTCAGAGCTTCAAAGGACAGGCTGAGTCTCCTGTTAAGGGCTAATGCAGCTGGTGACTTTAAGTTGAAAACAATGTTCCTTTTATCATTCCAAAAATCCTAAGGCCCTTAAGAATTATGCTAAATCTACTCTTCCTGGGCTTTCCAAATATAACAACAAAGCCTAGATGACAGCATATCTGTTTATACCGTGGTTTGCTGAATATTTTAAGGCCACTGTTGAGACATACTGCTCAAAATAAAAAGATTCCTTTCAAAATGTTACTGCTCATTGACAATGCACCTGGGCACCCAAGAGCGCAGAAGGAGATGTACATGGAGATGAATATTTCTTTTACGCCTCTTAACATAACATTCATTCTACAGCCTATGGATCAAGGTGTCATTTTGACTTTCAATTGTTATTATGTGAGAAATCATTTTGTGAGGCTATAGCTCCCATAGATTGTTATTTCTCTGATGTATCTGGGCAAAGAAAACTGAAAATCTCTGAAAAGCATTCACGAGTCTAGATGCCATTAACAACATCTACAGTTCGGCCGGTGCAGTAGCTCATGCCTGTAATCCCAGCACTTTGGGAGGCCAAGGTGGGTGGATCAACTGAGGTTGGGAGTTTGAGATCAGCCTGACCAACATGGAGAAACCCAGTCTCTACTAAAAATACAAAATTAGCCGGGCGTGATGGCACATGCCTGTAATCCCAGCTACTCTGGAGGCTGAGGCAGGAGAATCGCTTGAACCCGGGAGGTGGACGTTGTGGTGAGCCGAGATTGCACCATTGCACTCCAGGCTGGGCAACAAGAGCAAAACTCGGTCTCAAAAAAAGAAAAGAAAAAGAACATCTGCAATTCATGGGAGGTGGGCAAAATATCAACATTCACAGGAGGTTGGAAGAAGTTGATCCAACCCTTATGGATACCTTTGAGGGATTCAAGCCTTCAGTGAAGGAAGGAACTGCGGATGTGGTAGAATTAGCAAGATAACTAGAATTAGAAGTGGCACCTGAAGATGTACTGAATTGCAGCAATCTCTTGGTAATACTTGAACAGATAAGGAGTTGCTTCTTATAGATGAACAAAGAGAGTAGTTTCTTGGCCAGGTATGGTGGCTCATGCCTATAATCCAAGTATTTTGGGAGGCCGAGACGGGTAGATCATGAGGTCAGGAGTTCGAGACCAGCCTGGCCAAGATGGCGAAACCCCGTCTCTACTAAAAATACAAAAATTAGCCGGGCACGCTAATTACAGGTGGCAGGCACCTGTAATCCCAGCTACTCGGGAGGCTGAGGCTGGAGAATTGCTTGAACCCAGGAGGCGGAAGTTGCAGTGAGCTGAGATCACACCACTGTACTCTAGCTTGGGTGACAGAAAGAGATTCCATCTCAAAAAAAAAAAAAAAAAGAAAGTAGTTTCTTGAGATGGGATCTATCCCTGGTGAAAATGCTGTGAACACTATTGAAATGACAAGGAAGGATTTAGAATACTATGTAAACTTAGTTGATAAAGCAGTGACAGGGTTTGAGAAGATTGACTCCAGCTTTGAAAGAAGTTCTGCCATGGGTGACATGTTTTCAAACAGCATCGCATGCTACAGAGAAAACTTTAGTGAAAGAGTGAATCGATGTGGCAGACTTCATCGTTGCCTTAAGTAATCGCCACAGCCAAACCAACCTTCAGCAACCACCACCCTGATCCATCAGCAGCCATCAATATCAACGCAAGACTATCCACCAGCAAAAATATATCATCTCACTGAATGCTCAGGTTAGCATATTTTTAGCAATAGACTTTTTAAATGAAGGTATGTATATTGGGTTTTTTAAGACAATATGCAATTGCACAGTTAATAGAGTACAATATAATGTAAACATAACTTTTGTAAGTACTGAGAAGCCAAAAAACTGTGTGTGACTCACTTTAGGAAGATATTAGCATTATTGCAGTGCCCCGGAACCAAACCTGTAATATCTCTGAGGTATGCCTGCACATAACCATGAGAAAGAATGCAAAGAGGGGAATAAGTGAAAATTTTTCTTTTTTCTTTGCACTCTTTATATTTTCCAAAATTTTCATGATAAACATGTATCCTTATAAAACAGAAAAATAAAATATCTCTTATAGAAGATGAAGAAACAAATTAAGAATAAAAACATGCCCAAATCATCAATTATTCTTCAGTCTCAGTTAGAAATTCAGCAAATGGGCCAGGCATGGTGGCTCACGCCTGTAATCCCAGCACTTTGGGAGGCCAAGGCGGGCGGATCATGAGGTCACGAGGTGGAGACCATCCTGGCTAACATGGTGAAACCCCGTCTCTACTAAATAAATACAAAAAAAAAATTACCCTGGCATGGTGGTAGGCACCTGTAGTCCCAGCTACTTGGGAGGCTGAGGCAGGAGAATGGCGTGAACCCAGGAGGCAGAGCTTGCAGTGAGCCGAGATGGTGCCACTGCATTCCAGCCTGGGGTGACATAGCGAGACTCCATCTCAAAAAAAAAAAAAAAAAAAAAAAAAGAAGGAAATGGAAATTCAGCAAATGCGGCCAGGTGCTGTGGCTCACACTTGTAATCCCAGCACTTTGGGAGGCAGAGGCTGGCAGATCACCTGAGGTCAGGAGTTCAAGACCAGCCTGGCCAACATGGTGAAACCCTATCTCTACTAAAAATACAAAATTCTCAGGGCATGGTGGCATGTGCCTGTAATCCCAGCTACTCGAGGGGCTGAGGCAGGACAATCACTTGAACCTGGGAGGCGGAGGTTGTAGTGAGCCGAGATCACGGCATTGCACTCCAGCCTGGGCAACAAGAGCAAAACTCCCTATTAAAAAAAAAAAACAAAAAAAAACAAAGCACAGGCCTATGATCTTGAGAGAGTATTAGGAATATTTTTTGTTGTAAATGTCTGGAAATTTTCAGTTAGGTTCCAACAGCTGACCAGGGGTAGGACCTGGACTCCAACTAAGACCTCTGTTTCCCAGTTCCATGTTCTTCCAACTTTCTTAGTTTCTGTCTTTCTCTCTCTCTCCTTCTTTCTTTCTTTCTTCCTTTCTTTCTTTCTTTCTTTTCTTTCTTCTCTCATCTCTCTCTCTCTCTCCTCTCCTCTCTTTTTTTTAAACAGAGTCTTGCTCTGTTGCCCAGGCTGGAGTGCAGTAGTGCAATCTCAGCTCACTGCAAACTCTGCCTCCCAGGCTCAAGCAACCCTCCCACCTTAGCCTCCCAAGTAGCTGAGACTATAGGTGTGTGCCACCACACCTGACTAATTTTTGTATTTTTTTGTGGAGACAGAGTATTGCCTTGTGGCCCAGGCTGGTCTCAAACTCCTGAGCTCAAGCGATTCCTTCTCTTTGGTCTTCCGAAGTGCTAGGATTACAGGCTGAGCCACTGCACCCGGCCTTCCTCCTCATCTTTACTGCTTCCCTCTGAGAAAAGGTAGAGCTAGGCAGAGCAATTCACCATCCACTCATATCTATTAATAGGACTGCCCTGGGGAGGAATATAGATTTACTAAAGTTAGGCTTATACTATGCTAAAACTAAGATGTATGTAAGAGGCACTTTAATTTTACAGACATAAGCCAAAGGGGTTTATCTGACGTGTTGAAATTTAAGGATGCCTACAGTTTGGGAGGAAAAAGAAAAAATTTGCCATCTGAGACCTAGGTAACTACACAATATAGAGGCTTACTTCTTGTTTTGAAAATGGAAATACAACCAAGTGTGGTGGCTAATGTTAGCAATCCCAGCACTTTGAGAGGCCTAGGCAGGAAGACTGCTTGAGCCGAAGAGTTCGAGACCAGCCTGAGCAGTGAGACCCCATCTCTACAAAAAAATAAATAAATAAAATTTAATTAGCTGAGCAGGGTGGTGTGAGCAGGGTAATGTGTGCCTTGTAGTCTCAGCTTCTTGGGAGGCTAAGGTGGGAGGATCGCTTCAGCCTAGCAGTTCAAGGTGGCAATGAGCCATGATTGTATCACCTGCACTCCAGCCCGGGCAACAGAGCAATACTTTGTCTCCAAAAAAAAAAAAAAAAAAAAAAGGAAGAAAGTAAGAACACAAAGAAAAAGAAAATGGAGAAGCAATCTACTTTTATTAAATCTGAGGGACATGAAAGGAAGTAGGTATTAATGAAATAAACCTTAGAAAATGAATCTTGTGGCTGGGCACAGTGGCTGATGCCTGTAATCCCAGCACTTTAGGAGGCCGAGGCAGGCAGATCATTTGAGATGAGGAGTTGGAGACCAGCCTGGCCAACATGGTGAAACCCCCTCTCTACTAAAAATACAAAAAAATAGCTGGGCGTTGTGGTGCATGCCTGTAATCTCGGCTACTTGGGAGGCTGAGGCAGGAGAATTGCTTGAGCCCAGGAGGTAGAGGTTGCAGTAAGCTGAGATTGCGCCATGCACTCCAGCCTGGGCAACAGAGCAAGACTCTGTTTCCAAAAGAAAAAATTGAATCTTGTGACTGTGAATGGATGCTCAGCATCTCCCTAGGTAGCACATGCTTTGTTTGAGCAACACGTATTTTGCAAAGTATTTGTATTGTGATCGAATTGGAGAACTTCTACCCTCTGGCCTTTCTTGCCCTCCATAGGACCATATGGAGTAGTCATAAGAGGTAGAAGGCTCTGTGAAGACCCAGAGTCCCTAACCCCCTGCTTAGAAAGCTGATGCTATGATTTGGCCATGTTCATTGTAGTACCATCCACTTAAGTCCAACTTTATCCATTTCAAAGCCATTAGCACTCTTACCTCATTTGATCCTAACATCATCATCTGATATAAGCTGAGCAAAGTCTCTTAAGAGATGACTTGGGTGGGGCACGATGGCTCACGTCTGTAATCCCAGCACTTTGGGAGGCCGAGGTGGGCAGATCACGAAGTCAGGAGATCGAGACCATCCTGGCCAACATGGTGAAACCCTATCTCTACTAAAAATATAAAAATTAGCTGGGTGTGGTGGCACGTGTCTGTAGTCCAAGCTACTTGGGAAGCTGAAACAGGAGAATTGCTTGAACCCAGGAGGTGGAGGTTGCAGTGAGCCGAGATCGTGCCACTGCACTCCAGCCTGGTGACAGAACGAGACTCCATCTCAAAAACAAAAAGAAGATGACTCAAGGTGGTTACATGACTTGCCTAGGGACCCACAGCACATAGATGGTAGAGCCTCCAAAACGGATTAAAATCTGATTCTTGGTCCAATTCTCTTTCCACTAAATCCCCCTATTGATTTTGCAAAGGGGATAAACATGAAGCCAAATAACAGATAACTAGATTTGTTAGGACGTTTCACTTTGTTTCAAGTTAAAATTTTCTGTAGTTGTTTGGATCCAACATTGAATCCAGTATAAATGAAGCAGGAACTGAAGTAAACTGGGGCACATTTAGGCCTGATGTTATGTGTCAAAATACCATTTGGATCTGTCTATTTGAATCTACATTCCAGGATTTTTCACAACAAAGAATAAATAAATAGATGCATTCTTGAGTACAATGCTTCATGAATTTGGGAGTTTCATTTGGTTATTTTTTTTTGTATCCTGATTATTATTCCAAGCTTATCTTTTGATCTGCTAAGTGCTTTTTTAAAAAAAGAAATTGCTGTTGAAGGTGTTACTTTATTTTGACTTTGATATGTTACTTTATTCACATTTTCTTGTCTCTCCTACTATATATTTCAGGGTCTTTGAGAAACAACCTTTTCATTTGCAAAATGCCAATTACAGGTTTTTAATAAAAAGGGGTGTGGTTGGACTTATTTGTTATTGTAGATTGAGTAAAACTCCATTAGTAAATTAAACTGAAATTACTTATTTCACAAAGGAAGAGAGACTTATAAATCAAGAAAACCAAGGTTACCATAGCAATCTCTGGCATCTAAAGATTAGAAACAGAAGACTATATTCTACTTTCTAGAAAACACTTCATTAGAGAAAAGATATATGATATGTCTTGAGGGTGGAATATGACAATAAAAGTAGACCACTGCTTAACAAAAATACTTCATTTTTTCCTCCAACTAAAAATAATGCAAGTAATTTGAAGCAATTTTTATCATAAATGTGCATAATACTTCTATCTCTGACACTGTTTGATATTTATTCAATAAGAGGAGTGGGGGAGGACTGTGTGCTCAGCTGACTATGTTTATTAAAAATACCCTAGCTGTAGCAAAAACGTTGTGTGAAAAACTGGGCAAAAGGAATGAAATTGTAGAAAGGCACTTTTTAAAAAGCAAGAAGAGAACCAAGGAGAGCAAAGTCAACTCTGAGGTAGACTTATTGTAGCAATTAATACACAATTGTGTGTTTGTGTGCGTGTGTCTTTGTGTGATTTCTGGTCTTTTGGCTCATCAAAGATGCACCAAATAGACCTGCTGCAGTGGACATCTGCTGTTTTTGCCTGCCCAGCAGCCATTCCTCCTTTTGGTAACAGCATTTTAATTTCCCTTTGACAAACGACACTTTGCCCAACGTGTATGATCTTTTCGTGATATTCATTCAAGATATCCCGCTCTCCTCTGACCAAAGGGTAGGCACATGACCCCAAACAGGCCAGCCAGACTGTCTCCTGGGCATCTGAATCTTTCATGAATGATACAAGGACCGGAAATGGTTGGCGGGGATCCATCTCAACTGTAGCACCATGAAGAGACTGTACTCTGCTTCCTGCAGTTTTGATATTCACAGCAGCCCACTTAACACCTTTTCAGAGGTCTGACTGCTCAGGTTTTTCTTGTATTCAGATTTATTTATTTATTTTTAATTAGCTTAAGTTAGCCAGAGTTAGCTTCTGTTACTTATAGCCAAATCCTAACTGATATTCATGCCACCCGGGAAGGAGACACTACAGATTGCTAGTGCATGTATTTTACAATTTTCCATTTTATAATTGAGTATCATTTGCGAAGGACTATGATCCAAACATCCATGTTTTCTAGAGACTGGATCTGGTACTTCTTACTAGGATCTTCATCCTGAAGGCAACTTCAGTATGATTAAATCTTGTTAAATTTGAGATTCAGGATACATGGGAGGAAGAAAAAGCATGGTGAGTTTTATGACTCAGTAGTCTAATTTGATGAATCCAGTAAAGCTTCAAACTGAAAGGGAGAAAGCACATCAACGCTCTGGATACTAAATACCCATGGGAAGGATTTTGTGTACCAAAGACAACAGTGGACAAAGACTCCACAACATGAAGAAGCCTAGCTAAGAAGAAAAGCTTTACTAGTTACCCAAGTATTTTATAGAACTAGGAATTTTTTTTTTTTTTTTTTTTGAGATGGAGTTTCACTCCTGTTGTCCAGGCTGGAGTGCAATGGCACGATCTCGGCTCACCGCAAACTCTGTCACCTTGGTTCAAGTGATTCTCCTGCCTCAGCCTCCCAAGTAGCTGGGATTACAGGCATGCACCACCACGCCCAGCTAATTTTGTATTTTTAGTAGAGACAGCGTTTCTCCATGTTGGTCAGGCTGGTCTCGAACTCCCAACCTCAGGTGTTCCACCCGCTTCAGCCTCTGAAAGTGCTGGGATTAGAGACTTGAGCTACTATGCCTGGCCAACTAGGATCTTTTATTAAAGCAGTTTAAAAAAAACTTAGCAGACATAGCAGCATTATTCACAATGGCTAAAATAGAGAAGCAACCCGTGTTCACTGATGAATAAATAGATAAGGCAAATGTGTCATATGCATACAGTGTCATAGTACTCTGGGGAGAGGGGTAGATCAGAAGTTGTTGTTTCACGGATGCAGAGTTTCAGTTTTACAAGATGAAAAGAGCTCTGGAGATAGATGGTGGTGGTCATCGTACAACACCATTAATGTATTTAATACAACTGAACTGTACACTTAAAAATTAAGATGGTAAATGTTATGTGAATTTTGCCAAAATTTTTTTTTAAAAAAAGAGCTTAGTGGATAAAAGTAATCTGTTTTATGTGAAGGACATTAAGGCAAGGGCTGTTTCTGTGAGCTGGATATACAACGCCATACCCTGAGACTCACAGTTTTTATTTTCATTTTTTTCATAATCCATCTTTGGGAATTTCTTTCACAAATTAGAGAGATCAGATGAGCCCATTTTTTCAGATGTAAAACATTAGTGTATCCAGTAAATAATTTATTCTAAATAACAAAGCTAGTAAGTAGATAAGACTAGTAAAGTCCTTGCTCTTAGCAATCTGAATGTCTATACATTTTATAATTTTAAAAATTTCAAATTCCATGAGTTTCATAAGATGCATTATACCTTATGTGTACGGCATCATATGTATAGTATGGTATATAGGGATTTCTCTCAATGTCCAAATATAGTTTCAGCCTCAGAAAGATGCTCAACTTTTCTCAGCTCTCCAGATGTTCTGAACTTCATATGCTCCTCTAGAAATAATAGTTAATAGTAATGCTGATAATAACAATAGTCAGATATTATAGATCATTTGTTATTTCTCATACTTTGCTAACTCCAGGATATGAATTAATTCATTTAATCCTCACAACAACTTTGCAAAGCAGACATTATTCTTATTACTCTTATCTTCCTTTTATAGATAAAGAAACTTGAACTCAGAGAAGCAGACGTAGCTTGCCCAAAGTAAACTTTCCAGTTACTGAGAGGTAGAGGTAGGACTCAAACACAGGAAGCTTGACTTCGGACCCTAAAACTTCTAACACGACTTCTCCACTTTCTAAACTTGAACTCTACTGTTGCTTGGCAGGCTAGATCTTTGACTTATCCTTCTCTAAAGGGTGGTGCTAAAAGTGACTGAGAGGCCGGACATGGTGACTCATGCCTGTAATCCCAGTACGTTGGGAGGCCGAGGTGGGCAGATCACAAGGTCAGGAAATTTAGACCATCCTGGCCAACATGATGAAATCCCGTCTTTACTAAAAATACAAAAATTAGCTTGGCATGGTGCCGCATGCTTGTAGTCCCAGTTACTTGGGAGGCTGAGGCAGGAGAATCGCTTGAACCAGGGAGGCAGAGGTTGCAGTGAGCTGAGATCATGCCACTGCACTCCGACCTGGTGACAAAGTGAGACTCCATCTCAAAAAAAAAAAAAATAAAATAAATAAAAATGAAAATAAAAGTGACTGAGAACAATGTGTTTGTTCATAACCATAAAAAGAAAGTCAAATTAAATTCTTCCTTAGAAACAGGGTATCATTCTTTCTTTATTTGAATTAGTAATTGTAACTAATTCAAAGGTACTGTTCCCACACAATCTCCCAGGCACCTAGCTCTTCTTCTATTAGTTTTATCTTAAGCCCCAACTAGAATCCATCCTTAGTTAACCTTCCTAGACGTTAGTTATCTGCTCCTCTGTTCTCCTGAAGAATAGCTGATGGCTATAATGGAATTTTTTGGTTATACAGCTGACTTCCTCATTAGACTGTAAATTATTCTACATTGGACATTCTACTAGATTATTGATCATTCTACATTCTACTGGATTATTGATCATTCTATTCCCAGAGCCTAACACAATGCCTGGCACATGGCAGCACTTAGTAGTAAGTGTCAATAAATAAATGATCTAGTGAAGTCTTTATCTGAAATCCAAATTGACCTCTGCTCTGCAAGTACATTTTAAAAAACAGCACTCCTCATATTTCATGTCCTCCCCTTCCATAGATTTCAATTATTTACATCAGAATTACTTAATCATGTGGCAGATAATTAAGGAATACATTATTTATGTTACATAAATTAACCCAACATTGCTTCTCCCCTCTTTCCCCTTGGCTGTGGAGTCTAGATTTCAGGTATCTCACAACAATCTTTGGCATCTTCTGTGCCCAAGCATTAGCACCGCCTTGGTTGCTGGTTCTGCTGGGTTCTTTGACAAGCTTCCTTTTCAGCACTTGTGCTCCCAATCTCTTTTCTCAATCCTATTGCTGCTATCCCTTGGTTTTAGTCCTGGTGACTGTGTAACCGTAGGCAGCCCCTTAACTTCTTTGGGCCTCAGTTTCCTCATCTGTTAATGGCTCACAACGTTGCAGTAAAGACTTAACGAAGTAATGCCTTGGACTCTTTAGAAAATAAAATGTCAGCTTAATCACTCCATGTTCCAGAATACACTGGTATCCTATTGCATGTCTGTAGGAGGCATCTATATTTATCAGCAATAAATCAGGATTACAAAACTGGAATGCTGGAGCTGGAAGCATTTTATCATCATAAACTATTCCAATTTCTCTTTCTCAAATGGCAAAATAGGCACAGAGTGCATAAGTCATTTTCCAAGCTTATTAAACTATTAATAGTAATGATGAACATTTATTAATGATAACTTTTTTTTTTCTTGGAGATGGAGTTGCTCAGGCTGGAGTGCAATGGCATGATCTCAGCTCACTGCCACCTCTGCCTCCCGAGTTCAAGCAATTCTCCTGTCTCAGCCTCCTGAGTAGTTGGGATTACAGGTGCCCACCACTACGCCTGGCTAGTTTTTAGTATTTTTAGTAGAGATGAGGTTTCACCATGTTGGCCAGGCTGGTCTCGAACTCATGACCTCAAATGATCTGCCCGCCTCGGCCTCCCAAAGTGCTGGGATTACAGGCGTGAGCCACCATGCCTGCTGATAAGTAACATTTAATGAGTCTTGGTCCATACCAGGCATCATGCTAAGGGTTTGACATCATGCTAAGGGTCATTCATTGCATTTAATGACCACAGTATATTGAAAACAGTATCATTATTCTCATTTGACTGTTCAGGAAACTGAAGACACAGTGAGGTAGCAAGTGTCAGTGTCACAGTTCAATCCCAGGCTCATCTTAGATCAAGAGCTCAAGTTCTTGTTCATTATGCCTGATTACTTCCCTCACAGAGTAGTCAGTTAGGGGTAGAGCCCATAGTAGGCACCAGAACCCTGGCCAATTGCTTCCAAGTCAGTGAATCTGTGTGATACCATCTCTTAGCCTACCAAACGTTCAGCTGCACCCTCATAAGTGAACAGCCCATCTCAGAAAGAATATCTCCTTGGGGCAGAAGCAGCCACACTAGGTTCCTAATGACTCTTGACAGAGCTTTATGGCTGAGCTCTGCCTGTCAGCAGCCATGCATCTATTTAGATATCCTCTTAATGTCAACATTTGTGCTCATGGAGTTTTCCCATTGCTAAGAGCACTCTCCTTTGCCACCAAATGGTAAATGCTCTCTGAAATATCTGTAACATTTTCACACCTAATGGACGCATCTGAGGACATTGGTTAATAACATACATTGAATCCACAGACAATGGCTATTTCCTGTGATTTAGATGGGCACTTACTTGTGTGGTGTATGACACTCAAGTGTTCTGTCAGCCCCTAAACAGAGCTTTTTGATTTCAGATGTCAAAGATAACTGTTGATTCTGGCTCAGCAGTGTTCCATTTTCTGTCCAGTGTTTATGTGGAAGCAGTTGAAGGCTTCAGGAAATTTATGTAGCATGCCAGCAATTTTAGTTCATATGAAGGAAAATGTTGTTGCCCATCTTTGCTGCATGGACTATGTGTTTTATTAAATTTGCAATGATGGTGGAACATGCTGTGTTGCACAGAAGACAGAGTTTCCCCTAGAGAAGAGATCCTGTGTCTGATTGACAGGGCAGGTGACCACAAGGTCAAGGTTGCTTAGTGGTATTGGCCATCTGTTATCTTGGCAAGTATTTGACTGGAGGGCATTAATGTGTTTGTAATTTCCCACTTGATCTGAGAATAGGGTTAAAAAGACATTGTCGCCATTGGGAGCTGCAGAGCAGATTTGCACCAGCAGTCCACCTCCTGGCTTCTTGCTCAGAATGGCACGGGCTGTGCTCAACTTTTATTTTTGGGTACCCCTCCCTGACAAGTCATTGAGAGGGCAGCCCATTTTTTGTCATGCTGCTTGTAGAGAAAAGCAAAAAGCAGCTCCCATCAGCGGGATTATAATAAACAGATTTTAAATCACTCTGAAAGGTCTTGATCATTAGAAACCTTTCTAAAGTAAAACAGCCAACTCTTCAGTTTTGTTAGAAAGCAATGAAATCTCAATATCTATTCGGGTGTTCATTTCTCATTGCTCCATCTAGCTGGGAAGTCTGTGCTGAAACAGAGGATTTTGATTAAGCACTTAATATGCAAGGAGACATCTACCTATTGTTGAGCCTGCAATCTGGGTGAGAACAGAAGTTATAGCTCTAGAGCTTTTGTGGTAAATAGTCAAGTCATTTCCTTATACCTTCATCAATGTAAAATCTTCAACAAGTAAAACACTTCAGAGACAGATCAGCTACAAAATGTCCTCACAGCCAAACTGAAAGCACAGGAGAGCCTTACTGACTAACAGGAAACAAGATTTCAACATCATAATGAATGCACTGGTGTATCCTGCTAGCTATTGATCTACTGAGTTTAGGCAGCTCTTCGTTTTAAACTATAACAAGGAATAAAAGCAGATGGAGACGAAATTCTTAAGCAGACTATAAGTGAATCAAGAAAAATAACATATTTTCAGACTTGGTGTGCTTTAAAAAAGAATAAAGTCACCCAAAAAGATAGGAGGATTTATCAAGAAGACTCACTGCTGACGTTTAGCTTTTGGCTGAGAACTTCAACTCCCTAGAAATGTTAGTCTAGCAGAGGACCAACATGTGTAAGTTAAACTTTCAGAAGAAATCTAAAAACCTCAAAATATTATGAAGATAAATCCAAATCTCTCTCTCCTCATAATTTTTATCTCCGTCCAAATCATGACTGACTGAAGACACTCAAGCAAATGTGTAGACCTTAAAACTGGCAATATCTCTGCAAAGGATCTTTTGGCCCAGTTCAAAAGATAGTAGATTTTCTCATCTCAGAGAGATGGAGAGATTAGGGGATTCTGGCGGGATTTGGAGTGGGGGTGTCTTACTGTTTTGACCATTGTGGATAACACTGCTTTTGACTGATAACAAGAAAATCATTCCCCTAAATTCCTGCTTTCCTTATATTTCCTAAAATGTATTCAGATACACAAGGAATCTCCTCTAAATTGTTTTAATAATAGACCCAAAACTGAATACTATAAAAGAATTAGCATTCGCTTTACATGCCCAATACGAGAATAAACTAATGTAGACATACTGTCAACTAAATCTTCCACCTGGGAAGAAATGCTCTCTTCTGTTCTTATCATATCAGACTGGTGTTTTCTGAGCTCTAGAGAAGTTTTATAGACTTTTATTATAGGCCTGGTAAAAAATAACTGACAAAGGTTAGAGAATCACCAAGTGATCAAAACCAAGTTGCTTTGCCTTTCTAAATATGTTTGCTTAATTACAGAGAAAATTTTTTTGCAATGAATTATCTTAGTTTTCCTTCATCTGATTTTTGTTTTTTGTCTTTCATTCCTGAAGGTTGCTTTCATTGATATAAAATTCTGAGTTGACAGTACTTTTCTTTCATCACTTTAAAAAGGTTTTAAACTCCCTTCTGGCTTCCATTGTTTTTGAAAATAAATCTGCAGTCATTCAAATCTTTGTTTTCCTATAAATGACACATTGTTTTTCAAGATTTTTTTCTTTGTCTTTAGTTTTCGGTCACTTAATTATGATATTTCTGGGCATGGATTTCTTTGAGTTTACCCTATTTGGGATTCACTGACCATTTTGAACCTGTAGATTTAAGTCTTTCATCAAACTTGGGAAATTTTGGGCCATTATTTTTTTCAAATTGTCTTAGTACTGCACTCTTTCTCCTCAGAGAGACAAACGTAAAAATTAGCTTATTTTGACACAGATTCTGTGGGTTTTTCCAAACTTGTTTTAGCTCTTTGTTTTTCAGTGTGCATGCTTTCTATTTTTTTATCTTCAGATTCACTTACTATTTCCTTGGTCATCTCCGTTCTGCATTTAGCTCATCTTATGAGATTTTACTTCCATTTGTTATATTTTTCAGTTGATTATTCCAATTAATTTTTCTTTTTATCATCTTTTTCTTTAAGGAGACTTTCTATCTTCTCAGTTGTTTCCTGTATGTTTGCACTTGCTTTTTAAAATATACTTATACTTTAAATTCTTTATCAAATAATTCCAACATTTTTGTCATCTGGGCATTGCTATCTGATAACTCTCTTTTCCCATGTAAGTTAAAATTTTTCTGGCTCTTTGTAGATCAGGTAATTTTGGATTAAGTTATGGACATTTGAATATTAGGTTTGAAGACTCTGAGCCTTGTTAAATATTACAGGGAATATTTATATTTTTGTTTAAGTGCATTAGGTTCAAGCTGCAAGTTACAATGTGGCTTCTGTGGGCTATGGCCCCAGTGCCACTTCAGGGTCCAAACCCTTTGCAGTGCTATTCTGATCTACTCCACCTATTTGCCACGTAATGGGCATCCTAGGGTCCGAACAGTGGTCTGTTAGTTAAGGTATCAAATTATTGAATGCACTTACTAGAATCAGTTCCATGGATGCACAGCTAGGAGGTGAGTCCAGCAGTTCATAAAGATATTTATGAGATTACTTCCTCAAACTTCTTCTCCACAATCTCCCCCAATACTTTCTAATTCCCTGAAGTGGCCCTTTTTAGTTCCCCATCCAGATTCTGGGGCTTTGATAATCTCACTGTTGTGTACTTCTATAATTTTGTCTGTATCCAGGGCTGAGTGGTGTGAGGACAGAAAGAGAGGAAAAAAACATGACAAAATGATGTTCAACCCAATCTCTTGAAACCATAGGTCCACAAAACGAAGAGGAAAATATTTCCACCCAGGTTTTTGGCTCCTATGCGCCCCCCTTTGCACCACCTGTAATACTGCTACAGGATTGCTTGGGAGGTGGCGTGTGAGAAATGAGGAAAATAATGAAGGAAGAAAAAGGGGGAAGTATATTATCTCTCTGAGTGTTGGGAGTTCCCTTTCCCCCTCTTCCACCTGTAGGGACAGTGCTCTTTTCATCTGTACCTCAATGCCTCTTTTGGGAATCAGATTACACTGAGATCAGGTTGAAAGGAACCAGCAGAAAAAATCAGCAGAATCACTGCTAGTTCAGTACTACTGTGAATTCTTGTCTTTTCCTCCAATCTTCTATTTATTTTTCAGAGTCTTCAAATAGTTCCTGCAATAATTCTTTCCAGCTTTGATAGCTGTATTCAGTAGAGAGAGAGAGGATAGAGTATGCTTACTCTACCTTATGTGGCACTGGAATCGGCTTACTAAACTTTGAAGTATTAGTAATAATAAGACAAGCCTCACATAAAGCTTTTAAAATACTTAATACGGTTCTTGAAATTACAATGTTCGTGCCACTAATTCAGCTTTACTATTACTACGAGAAAAAAAGAGGTTGCAACTATGCATTAGTGAATTTTAGAAATAGATACTTTGAGTGTTGTCCATGGAGTGAGTACTTGCATCAAGTTCACAGCAGCTTGTCTGTTCTTTAAGTTCACAAACTGACTTAAGTGAAACTTCATAGCTGCTGCTCTAAGTACTTTTAGCAGAGAATTCTACTAGATGATTATGGTTCATCATTTTTTTGTGTGATGAACTGACAAATGTTACTTTTAACAAATCTTTAATACACTATTTATTCTGTTTTTTAAAGGAAGGAAAAAAAGAATATCCAGTTCATTAAGACAGAGGCTCAGAATATCAATCTATTTCTATTGTTTTATCTTCAGATTCACTTACTATGTCCTTGGTCATCTCCATTCTGCTGTTTAGGTTAACCTTGTGAGATTTTACTTCCATCAGTTTATAATTCCAATTAATTCTTCTTTATATAATCTTTTTCTTTGAAAGATGAAGTATGAAAGAAATCACTCTGCAAACCTTTCACATTTTTTTACACTCTACAAACATGCATATCTAATATAATTTTAAGTTGTATCCCAGGGAAAGCTGGGTGCTGTGGGCCTCTAGGGACCATGTTCCACTTTAAGTAAGATTTCTTTTAAGAAGAAACTAAAGCAAAGGATTTGGGGTATCCAAGATATGAGATATTACTGGAGCCTTCTAATTTTTTTCCTAAATGGGAAGGTAGGTCTAATTGGAAATATGTTCCCTGGTTCTATTTTTTTGCCTTTTCTGGTACTTCTCTGCTATACTTCCTAGTTTTTAAAAGATCATGTTGTCTGTTTTCTCACCCAACAACACGATAAGTGATTTCTCTAAAGTTTTCTCTGAAAACTACATTGCCTCTCTTGTGGATAGGGAACTGTTAAAGAATAGGAAAGCTGAGAGGATGGTAGAATTTCAGGCATGGTGGGTAGCAAGAGAGAAAATTTCTGAGTCATGGGTCGTTCCATCTTCTAAAATTAAGCCCCATGTGTAAATCCTCCTTTATAATCATAAATGTTCTTCGTATGTCTTGATATTATCCTTGAAACACATTGATTTTAGCACTATCATTCATAGAGCATGAAAAGGTCAATATTATGTAGCATCTCTATAAGAAAGAGGAACTCAATTAACCATTTATTAATGTATTAGTGAATGAGGACAGCAATTCTCGAACAAACTGTAAATGGTAACTGTGGCTGTCATTTCCCAGTGACTCTGTACTTTTTGTTCTGTGATGACAATATCCTATTTCCGAAAGGGATGACTAGTTTGTAAAACAGTGTCCTCTTCCTTGCAGAATCAGATTGCTCATACTGAAAGAACGGGTTTCTTCACTTAGAAGTTTGCTATATCTCAGGTTTTCAAATGACAAAAAGTGTTTAATGTTACCTATAAAATAATAATACTGATAGCTAAAATTCATCAAGTCCTTATACGTGCAAGCATTATGTTAGGTCCTGTATACACATTCACACACCTACTACACAGTGATCAGTTACTGTTTCTATTCATATTTTACAGACATGTAAACTGACACTTGGGGAGGTGAAGCACATTTCTCAGGACAGTTCGGGAGGTAAATGGCAGAGCTAGGATTTAAACCTAGGATTATTTACTATTTAGGTTTATTTACTCTTAAGGCCAGAGTTTTTACCATGTAGATGTAATTAAATAGGAAACAGCTGTTGCTCATAATCTTTTAGGGTTTTAGATGTGCCTGGGCATGTCTTCTAGGGCTCCTGAAATAGTCGTTGTGGCAATAACAGGGCATCCGGGGTTATCTTCTTTTCTGGTTCCCATGGAGCTCCAGGAGGGTCTCTGCTGCCTACCCTGCAGTAGCACCACTTCCCACCTTCAATGGAGCTACTACTGGCTCCCAGAAATTCCATTACCCTAATGCCTCACTGAACTTAAAGTTGCATCCTTAGAAAAACTGGCATTGGCTCTTTTTCTTTCCCACTATGATGCAGCCATATTTGCTGTTGTTGGAGCACTGTTCTTCCAATTCTTCACAATGTTCTCGTCCTCTTACCTTTTATATTTTATTTTATTTTATTTTATTTTATTTTAGAGACAGGGTCTCACTTGGTTGCCTAGGCTAGAGTGCAGTGGTGACATCATGGCTCACTGCAACCTCAAACTTCTGGGCTCAAATGATCATCCTGCCTCAGCCTCCCAAGTAGCTGGGACTACAGGTACATGTCATCACACTTGGCTAATTTTATTTTTATCTTGTAGAGACAGAGTCTCACTATGTTGCCCAGGCTGATCTTGAACTCTTGGTCTCAAGTAATCTTTGCCTCAGCCTCCCAAAGTGCTGAGATGGCAGGCATAATCCCACTGCACTTGGCTGCCATTTTCCTCTTACCTTTTATGTCTCCTTAAAGAAGGCTTCTGTGACCACATAAGCATATTGTATCTGTACTCCCACTTCTGCTTATTTCCACTAGGATACTGTGTTTGTCTGTTGCATGCTACTATAACAGAATATCACAGACTGGGTAATTCATAAAGAACAGAAATTTATCTCTCGCAGTTCTTGAGGCTGGGAAATCCAAGATCATCTGGTGAATGCTACTGTCAGCTTCCATGATGGCGCCTTGAATGTTGCATTCTTTGGAGAGGAGGAACATTGTGTCATCACATGGCAGAAACTGGAAGGGCAAAAAGGAATGTACTCCCTCTGTCAAGCCCTTTTATAAAGGCCTTTGCTGTCATTCACAAGGAAGGAGCCCTCCTTATCTAATTGCCACTTAAAGGCCCTTCCTGTAGGCCAGGGGCAGTGGCTCACACCTGTAATCCCAGCACTTTGGGAGGCCAAGGCAGGCAGATCACCTGAGGTCAGGAGTAGTTCAAGATCAGCATGGCCAACCTGGCCAAAACCCATCTCTACTAAAAATACAAAAAATTAGCAGGGCGTGGTGGTGCACACCTGTAATCCCAGTTACTTGGAAGGCTGAGGCAGGAGAATAGCTTGAACTCAGAAGGCTGAGGCAGGAGAATAGCTTGAACCCAGGAGGCAGAGGTTACAATTACCTGAGATCGCACTACTGCACTCCAGCCTGGGTGATAGCGCAAAACTCCATCTCAAAAAACAAAACAAAACACAACAAAACAAAACACCCTCACTGTTAAGTCGATCATATTGACCATTAAGTTTTAACACATGAATTTTGGAAGGGACGCATTCAAAGTATAGCAGGTACTAATTACAGTTTGTAAATATGCGTGTATTTGGTACTTAACTTACCTGTATTTTCACCCATTAGATAGTAAATTCCACAAAAATGGGATCCATTTCTGTTTTACTCTTCAGAATCTTCTTGATGTTTAACATTGTGACCAGCATTTGCTGAACATGAAACACTTGTTGAATGTGTGAATCACATTCAACCTTGGTTTGAGCCCCTTAAACTACAGATGGGATTTAATATAACCAACATATAAGGGTGACTGCATGTAGAACAAGGTATAGGAAGAAAATATTGTAAGTTACATTTACATTTACTATTTATGTAAATAAAAAGTATGGAATTAGCTTTAAAACATTTTACCTACAAATTCTTCTGAGCTATCCTTGGGGGAGAATAAGTATCCCATATAAGGCTGTGTTGGCAGAAACCCCCTCACGCTATTGTCTATGATACGTATATTGAGATATATTGCAATTTATACATCTTTATTAAATGGATCTGCAGAATATCTTACCAAGTTCCAACTAAACTAACATGGGCAAATATCATATGCAGATTCTTGCAAAGATGCTGTAGATTGGAGATGATAATATACTAATAATTAAGCACAAATGAATAATTGAAAATAAAGAAACCGAAACTTCTAGTGCTAGAATGAAATCCTTTAAAGCCATAAAACCATGTAAAAAACAAGCAAACAATTATCTAATCAGATTTGACTCATTGAAAAGTTGGTGCCCACGAAGCTAATTTATCAAGAAGAACACCTTATTTAAAGATTTATATTTACTGTTGTCAAGGATCAACTTTGCACTGTGTGTTGTGCCTTGAGATAGATATTAGCTAATGTTGGTAGAATTAAGCCATCACAATTAGCAAGACATTTAAAGACTAACCATCTGAAACTTGAAGGCAAACCCTAGAGTTGTTTCGGGGATATTAAGAAGCATACAATGCTCATTCCAGTACCTTACTAAATTTTGTTACACTTAATGATTAAAGTGTAGAAGACTATTTTGAGATTTCTTAAGAGCAAGAAATAAAGAGCCACATACTTGTTCTTCTTACTACGGTAAAGATAGTTGAAGTAAGATACAAAAAATAATGTACAGCACAAATTAAAATAGTTACATTTGTCGATAAACACTGCAAAATATTGCAAAAAATTATGTAAAAATAATGCATAAAAGTATTAATAAAATGTGAAGCAACAACCATCATTTTGAATTATAAAATATAAAACATCTGTATAGTTTAATAAAGGTACAGGAATTATAATTTGTCCCAATTTATGGTATTTGCTAAATTTTGATTCAATAACGTATTATAAAGTAAACTTTTTATTTTGAACAACTATAGAAAAAGTGTTCCCAAGAAGTTATATTTTCACTATCCTACAGTTTCTTTAATACAAACTATGATTTATGGAAATATGTGGGGTTCTACCAGTGAGTGAAATTATTGATGACGTAGCTATGTTGATAGAATAAAAATGATTCGGAATTAGGGTTACAACAAAGGCACCAGATGTGCAGTTCATTCGACACCTCATCCAGTTGCAAACTAGTAATGCACACGTTAATATCTGTTATCAACAATCTAGCTAATTTTATAAAAGGATGACTATTAAAATATAGAAGAGCCTTTATACTCTACAGATGCTTCTCAACTTATAATGGAGCATGTATTACCATCATGATTTGAGGAGCACACTGACTGCCTATCACCTTCACACGATTATAAAGTAGAAACACTATAAGTCAACCATTGTAAGTTGAACCAGCTGTATAATGAAATGGGGATTAATTACAAAGACTTTTTGTTCCTCATAGAGATTCTCAGATTTTCTCCTGGGAAATTCTTAAAAGAGTTATTGTATTAAAAGATAAGTTATATCTTTTAATACAATACTGTGCTACCTAGTTAATGTGCTACCTAGAAGATACATAATGTTAAAAACGCATAGTTAGCCTTTTTGACATAAAGGTGGTATTTCTTACATTGGAAGTGAAAGAAATGCATAATTTTAAAAACCTCTTACTTTGGGAATGCATTTTGAAATATTTGGAAAAATTTACATGGATAGACAGTTTTGTTGTTGAAAATCTGTCACATTTAAAAAGAAAACAAAACCCATGTCTAAGTACTTAAAATTTATTATTATTATTATTATTATTATTATTCATAATAGAGCCAGAGTCTCACTGTGTTGCCTAGGGTGGTTTCAAACTCCTGGGCTCAAGTGATCCTCCTGCCTTGGGCCTCCCAAAGTGCTGGGATTACCAGCATAAGCCACCACACCCAGCCTAAAATATTTTTAATGGTATTTCCAAATTCCTTTTAAAATCTTCCAAATAATATTTTAAAGTTAGGTTTTGAACTAATCTTTTACAAATACAAAAATATAACAGTTTACGAATAGTTTATAAGAATAGCTGAATGACATTAAAGAAGCTGACATTTATGAGCCACATTTAAGAAAAAAATTACATAATAGATGAGATTTAAAAATAAATATCATGACTTAGTAAGTTCTGTCTATTATTTTTATCAATGACAATGATTAAGAATACCTGTCTGAAAATAAAAATCAAACAGAACTTGGACCCAGACCTGTGAATCATTGTAACAAAAAGTGAATATTCAATTAGTTTGCCTTTACTAAAGTTGTATCAGTGATGATGATGATGATGATATTCTTCTACTTCTAGACCCTAAAATACAAGAAGAAACAACAGACTATCTATTGGATAAGTCCACAATATATGCCTTATAAAGTTTTTCTTACATCCAAATATACCATTTTCCCATTCTTAAACTTCTAATCAAACAAAAAAGCAATAAAATGCTTATTTGCCAAATGATACTATCTGCAAAATAATGATAACTGTTATTAATATATTTTAGAAACAGATGATGTAGAACCACTAATGTGTTAAATAAAAGAATATGACATTTTGTGCTTATTTTATCTTTTTTTTTTTTTTTTGAGATGGAGTCTCGCTCTGTCACCCAGGAAGGAGTGCAGTGGCATGATCTCAGCCCATTGCAACCTCTGCCTACTTGGTTCAAGCGATTCTTCTGCCTCAGCCTCCCGAGTAGCTGTGACTACAGGCACATGCCACCACGCCCGACTAACTTTTTTTTTTTTTTTTTTTAATAGAGACAGGGTTTCGCCATATTGGCCAGGCTGGTCTCAAATTCCTGACCTCAAGTGACCCTCCTGCCTCAGCCTCCCAAAGTGCTGGGATTACAGACGTGAGCCACCACACTATCCTTTCAAATTTCCATTTTCATGTGTTTCAAAAATTGATTCACATAAATTAATTAGTATATGTTATATGTTTATAAAGCACATTTAAATAGAATTTACTGGGTTCATGCTCAAAACACTTCTCTTTGGAAGGGTGCTCAAATTAAAAAGATGGGAGGCCAATGGAGTGAGTTTACTGTCCAAGTGATTTGTGGCACTGGGGTCACACAGCTCTGTATTTGAAGATCAAGCCTACTGTATTCTTACTGGTTAGCATTCTCTGAACCCCAGTTTCCATTTCCGTACAATGGAGATAAAATTACGTAATTCACACATAATAAGTATATTATATAAAATATAAATCACAGGGGTAATGCCTAATAAAAGTGTGATATATTTTAATTTTTTAAAAAATCAATGACCTCATAGGTTGTCATAGAGTATGTGGAAAGGTGACAACATATATAGAGGACGTATTTGTCCCAAGCAGATGAGGGTTCATCTAGATATGGGAGCAGGAATGATAACCAGCATTGCTTATAATTGTACTGAAAATGGAAACTGAGCCTTAGTTGAAAAGAGTTTTTATGAATAAATTGTGTAATATTTCTTTAAGTAGACAGTTTATGAGTAAAAATAAATGTACTAATATGGACTGATAATGGCTAATAATGTACTAACCTCTCAAAAACCCAATTTTGATGCCAGGTACAATGTCTCAATGCCTGTAATCCCAGCAGTTTGGGAGGCCAAGGTAGGAGGATCACTTGAGGCTAGGAATTTGAGACCAGCCTGGACAACATAATGAGAGCCTATCTTTATAAAAAATAAAATAAAAATTAGCAGGGCATGGTGGCAAGTGCCTGTAGTCCCAGCTACGTAGGAGGCTAAGGCAGGAAGATCACTTGAGGTCAGGTGTTCTAGGCTGCAGTGAGCTATGATGGAGCTGCTGCACACCAGTCTACGTGGCAAAGCGAGGCACTTTCTCAAAAACGAAGTAAAACAAAACAGTTAACATAATTTTGAGTTTAAAAAGATCAAATTTTTTTTAAACAGGAAGTTGTACAATATAACAACCCTTGTAAAATGTTTGGAAACATGAAAAGCAATATAGTATATTGTTCACAGATAAATGCATCTAGAATGAACGTATTAAGAAAAGTTTGGGAATGATATACATCACTTTCAGGATAATGGTTACCTCTAAGTGTATGGAAAAGGAAAGCAGTTAGGAGATAAAAACATGTACTTCAATAGAAATTGTAAAGTTTCATCTTTGTAAACTGAGTGATAAAAACATAAAAGTTTATTATATTCCTTTATATGCTTTGTTATTGCCATATATTTTACTATTTTAAAGAAATCAAAGAATGGAAAAGATTTGTCTTTACACAAAGTAGTGCATGGCTGACCATTTGAGAATGCTGTCTTAGAAGAAAAGCAGGAAGGAAGGAATGAAGAAAGGAAGGGAGGGAGGAATTGAGGGAGAGAGGAAGGGAGGGGAGGAAGGAGAGAGAAATATTTTCCATAAAAGTAATTTTCTTGGCATTTTTCTTCAAAAGCCATCTTGGACAAGCAAGTCAAAGAACAAAAAAGGCATTGGGGGTGGGGAGAGCACATCTGGTTAATGGGCTGATACTGAATATTTAATTATTTCACTTTTGACACAAGGCCATGTTTTAACATCTTGAACATCCAGGTAACTTTCCCTGTGTGAAGTCTGAGTGAAAAAAGGAAATGCATTGTTAGTCTCCACACTTTCCTCTTTTTATTTTAATAAGAAACTGTATCATCCTAGGCAGACAATTTGATGTCATATATTTTCTATGATATTTTCACAGTGCGCACCAGGGTGCCTGCACTTTGCAGCTATATGACACGCAGGATTATTTTTTTTTTCTTTTCTCATCATCAGAGCCTCAAAAACAAGCTCCATGGCACCAGGCACAAAGACTATCAATAAAAATTCCATCTTTTCATTTTTCTCCTGTGTTATTTAATAAGGGAAAGACAGAGCCATTATTTTTAACTATCAGACAGCAAACATTTTGGAAATAATTTCTCTCTTCAAGGGTTTTTGATGATGACCAAGAGTTCTCCCTACCTCCATCCTATGTTACTGCCCCAGGGGATGGGCTAACGGCCTCCCTGGGGGGTTGCAATTGAGGAAACTGCTGAGCACAGTTACTGGCCTTCCCATGGATCAGACTGAAGGGGCTGGGTGAGAATCTGTGGCTCTTGCAGTCACCCGTCTATGTCCCCTCCATGGCTGTATCCAACCAGTTCCCTCCATGTCTTGTCTTTGCTATCAGTGGGAGTGGCTTGCCGACATTCCTGGCATCTTGGCAGAATGAAGGCCACTCAAGTTAGCATACCAGCAATGCAGCCTGGTTGCTAGGGAGCTGCCCTCTGAGCATCCCTTGATCTATTTTTAAATTCCCAAGCTTGTTTCCTCTCTGAAAGGAAGTGAAGAATAATACAGCTTGCTTTTCTGCTCTTTTAAGAAACAAAGTAACCAACAAGGCTAAGACCTGTTGTGAAGTTAAAAAGCATTTGCTAATTAAGCTTCAGAATGTTACGGTATTTGTGCCCATTTACTTTCTGCTTAATTAATTTGCAGATAAGGCAGCATCTCAGAAGTGGTAGAAGCGAAGGTCTATAAGGAGTACAGGTGAAATTTGCTGGTACTTTTTTCCTTTATACTCCATTGATGGTGCTCTTGAACCACTACCCTTCCTAGAGTTTAACAATAACGCATTGTGAGCCCCCTAGAACCCCCCACCACCAGGAATAAATGAGAAATTTGGAGGGCTATTGAACAGTGAGTTTTCACAGCTGATACACAGAAAACTATTTAGCACAGGTGTTTTGGTAACTGTGAAATACTGAGGAAATTCAGTCTTCTGTGACACTTAGATTCACTGTCTTGTGTGGGATGGAGTCTTATGGAACTTGTAAAATATCTGTAATATAAATAAAAGAAGAAGAAGAACAAAATTAGCTTTTCACAGAACTCCAGAAATTGTTCCTTGTATGGAAGAGTCTTCCTTTTTGGCCACTGGTAACTAGCAGTTTTCTTGGTATTTTTTTCCAAGTTAAAATGAATCCAATTTCAAATGTTGTTAGCGAATTTTTAAAATGATGTGTTATATGCATGCAGGTGTGAAGAAATCTGGTGGAATAACAAGTGTGCTAGTCTCCATGTGTTATTTTTTGAGCCTTTAAGAGAAGATATTTCTCGTCTTCTCCACGGTCACTTTCAGCCCTCAACAGCAGTTGATCAACAAGGTTAGCAGCTGTTCACTCTCCACATTACAATCCTAGAAGTAAGTTACAATTTCTAGAACTGATAGTATAATAGTATTCCACTGCCACCACTGGGAAGTCATGAGTTTGGATATTGCAGTTTCTCTGTACCTCAATATGGGGTTCAGAAAAATAGATGGATTTAAAAGGTACATCTATTTTAACAGACTAAATTTATATAGACTAAATAACCGCATTTAGTCTATATAAATTTTCATAAAGCCCTTGGCTTCTCTTTTATAACCTTCAACCTAGCATATTTTACCAGATGAGATATTGCTAAATTACATACTCTCATAGCAGAATTTGTATAGAAACTACTAGAATTACAATGCAATTTCTTTATTTAAAACCCACACTTTAATTTCTTGCATCTGTTGATGACATTTGGGGGCCAACCACTTTTCTAAGTTCTTCATTACCTGTAATATTCCTAAGAACCCTATAAGGGAGATACTATTATTCCCATTTTAGCAGCCACAGTAACCCCAGTTTCCTGAGATGAATTATTTGGACAAGGTCATTCCACTCCACTGCTGTCACAGAGCCTTACTTTCTTAACTACTGTCTTGTGTGATTTCCCTTCTGTGGGTAATTAGTACAAGTTACTAATGTGTCCGGAATTGGTGGGTTCTTGGTGTCACTGACTTCAAGAATGAAGCCGCGGACACTCACGGTGAGTGTTACAGTTCTTAGAGACGGCATGTCCAGAGTTCGTTCCTTCTGATGTTCGGACATGTTCAGAGTTTCTTCTTTCTGGTGGGTTCATGGTCTCGCTGGCTCAGGAGTGAAGCTGCGGACCTTCGTGGTGAGTGTTACAGCTCTTAAGGCAGCGTGTCTGGAGTTGTTCATTCCTCTTGGTGGGTTTGTGGTCTCACTGGCTTCAGGCGTGAAGCTGCAGATTTTCACGGTGAGTGTTACAGCTCGCTCATAAATGCACTGTGGATCCAAAGAGTGAGCAGTAGCAAGATTTATCACAATGAGCAAAAGAACAAAGCTTCCACAATGTGGAAGGGGACCCGAGCGGGTTGCCACGGCTGGCTCAGGAAGCCTGCTTTTATTCTCTTATCTGGCCCCACCCACATCCTGCTGATTGGTCCATTTTACAGAGAGCCAATTGGTCTGTTTTACAGAGAGCTGATTGGTCCATTTTGACAGGGTGCTGATTGGTGCATTTATAATCCCTGAGCTAGACACAAAAGTTCTCCACATCCCCACTAGATTAGCTAGAAACAGAGTGTGGACACAAAAGTTCTCCACGTCCCCACTAGAGTAGCTAGATACAGAGTGTCAATTGGTGCATTCACAAACCCTGAGCTAGACACAGGCTGCTGATTGGTGTGTTTACAAACCTTGAGCTAGATACAGAGTGCCGATTGGTGTATTTACAATCCTTTAGCTAGACATAAAGATTCTCCGAGTCCCCATCAGACTCAGGAGCCCAGCTGGCTTCACCCAGTGGATCCTGCACCGGGCCGCAGGTGGAGCTGCCTGCCAGTCACGCGCCGTGCATCCTCACTCCTCAGCCCTTGGGTGGTCGATGGGACTGGGCGCCATGGAGCAGGGGGCGGCACTCATCAGGGAGGCTCGGGCCACGCAGGAGCCCACGGCGGGCAGGGGAGGCTCAGGCATGGCAGGCTGCAGGTCCCAAGCCCTGCCCCGAGGGGAGGCAGCTAAGGCCCGGTAAGAAGTCGAGCACAGCAGCTATTTGCCCAGGTGTTAAGCCCCTCACTGCCCGGGGCTTGCAGACCAGCCTGCCACTCTGAGTGCAGGGCCCGCTGAGCCCACACCTGCCCGAACTTATGATGGCCCACAAGCGCCACGCACAACCCAGGTTCCCGCCCATGCCTCTCCCTCCACACCTCCCTGCAAGCTGAGGGAGCTGGCTCCAGCCTTGGCCAGCCCAGAAAGGGGCTCCCACAGTGCAGCGGCGGGCTGAAGGGCTCCTCAAGCACAGCCGGAGTGGGCGCCGAGGCCGAGGAGGCACCGAGAGCAAGCGAGGGCTGTGAGAGCTGTCAGCACGCTGTCACCTCTCACTAATGATAACTTGAATCCTTGAAAGACCTCTCAACTCACCAGTGAGAAATCTTGAAATCTACCAGTTTGAAATCCTGAAGAGTTACGCGTGGGGTAGCTCACTCTTAAATCCTGAGCCAGGGGGTGGCAGGGTGGTACACAGGCTTAGGGGACGGCAAAATAGAAATTTTAATTCTAGCTTCTGTACTAACTTAACCTGGATAAGTTACCAAAATGCAATTTCCTCATCTGTAAAATGGTGATGTCCCTTTCTCACAGGGTGGCTATGAAGATTAAAGGAGATGGTATTCATACAATTCCTGGCATGTAGCAACACTCAATAAGTAGCAGCCCAAAATCAAGGTATCCACTGTGAAAGTGTCGTTTGGGAACTGTAATCACAGACTATCCTAGGACTTAAGGGCTCAATCTTACTCTTTCAGGCTCAGGGACAAATGCTTAGCATTAAGTTCAGGGCACCAGAGCCCACTTCCCTATTTTCAGTAACTTATACAAGGGTGTAGCACCAGCGTTAGAAGGAAGAAACCAGAAGAGCAGAATATGGATTCAACATAAAACATTAGGAGCATCTTGAGATATGCCCTTCTTTGTCTCTTACATGTTTTGGTGAGTGGTGATGTTCTTATAGAATTAAGAATTGTTTCCTTTTTGCCATCTGGTTTTCTAAGACATAAGAAATATTTTGATACATAAAATGAAACACCACTGGTGAAAACTTTGTTTTCCTCTCTTAGTATATTCTGGAATGGCTTGAAAGCCAATGACTGTTTGGCATTCTGAAATTTTAAACTGATGACTTGCCATTTGTGGAAGAGGACCACAGAAAAACATTGAGTCTCCCCAGTGAAATGTGATATTCTTGCTCTGTTTTTGATGCAGAGCTATAAATTATTATACCTTATAAGGGGATAAATGCTGTAATGTTACTGCTGAAATGACAAACTGAGAAGGCACTAGGAGAATCTCCATGAATTACCCAAGTTCTTTCATTTAGTGAGTACCTACCACATGCTCAGTACACAATGCTGAATACACAGTGCTATGTATTGTGTACCAAATGCTGCTAGACACCAAGGATACAGGTAGCAATGAACTCCACCCTGGCTCGGTCCCATGAGAAAACAGCCAGGTACGTGGGAAAATGAGTGGCCTAGTAGTTCTTTTAAGAGTATTGCTGAGGAGGCGGCAGGGAAGGCTGGCATGAATTTTTCAGAGCAAGTGGTTATTCACTCTCTTCTCAGCTTTAGCTTCCAAACCAATTGAGAAATAAATGTAAGAGTGAGAGTGATGGAATGAGCAGCTTCATTATGGTAAAGCTGAATGACAGAATGTGGCTGGGACTAAAGGCCACGTGTTTTTTCCTGTCCCCACATATGCAGCCACCTGCTCAAATACACTGATTCCTCCCCCAATCTCCAGCAGAGGAGCTGGGCCACTGCCACCTCCCGTGGCTGGGTCAGAGCTGGCCTCAATGGCTCACTATGCAGGGGAGACACATAGGTGTCGGGCTGCAGGTGGCTCATTTCTGAAAAGTCCCCAAGGAGGATAATGAATACACAATAGCATTTTCCCTCTTTACTACAAAGTTCAATTACCTCTCGTGAACGTAAGTAAGAAATTGGGTTAGAAGACCAGGCGCGGTGGCTCACGCCCGGAATCCCAGCACTTTAGGAGGCCAAGGCGGGCGGATCACCTGAGGTCAGGAGTTTGAGAGCAGCCTGGCCAACATGGCGAAACCCTGTCTCTACTAAAAATACAAAAAAATTAGCTGGGCGTGGTGCCACGTTCCTGTAGTCCCAGCTACTCAGGAGGCTGAGGCAAGAGAATCGCTTGAACCCGAGAGGCGGAGGTTGCAGAGAGCTGAGGTCACGCCACTGCACTCCAGGATGGGTGACAGGGTGAGACTGTCTCATAAAAAAAAAAGGGGGGGGGAGTTTAGAAACAATGATGAACACTTTACCCCACCTAAGAAGCCAACAGAAACTATATTTTAGCTCAAGAAGGAAGCATGTTTAGAGAGGAAAATCTTTGCCCTTTACAGTGCTTTTTTTGAGCTGAGTCATGAAGGAAGAAGAGGAGTCTGCAGAAAAAGAAAGGGGGAAGCATTTCAGACAGACAGCACAGTGAGTGTGAAAATAGAGGTGCATTACAGGGCCCGGCATGTGATCCAGGCGAATAAAGAGAACAAAAGAGATTTGCTTTCGGATTTATGTTTACAGGTCCCAATATGTTTCACTATCAGTGACGTTATTTTGATCTTTATGGTAATGCTGAGAGGTAAAATTGTGATAACAACTGATATTCTTATTTTACATGGCAACTGAGATTGAATGAGCTAAGTTACACACTTCACAGAGTATTCAGAGTACAATTAGCAAGTATGATCCATTATTATTGCAACCACTAGAATTATGTTTATTACTAGGACAGTTATTATTTATTTCTATTATTACTGCCAAGTTCTCGTGGCTAGTAAGTGGCATAACTAGTAAGCCGCATTGCTGGTAAGTGCTCTGGCTAGTGATTCCTGTATTAAGTGGCAGAGCTGAGATTCAATGACATGGCATCTGGTAGATTTCAAGGACTTAATAAGCACCCTCAAGAACTGTAAAGATTATCCTACTATATGAGAAACATACCCTGTCACTGTTTGGTGGGCACTGGCACAAGAGACCCATGAGTAAGAAAAAACGTTATTACTCATGGCACAGCAGGAAGTATGGGCTTCATGTTCTCATTGGTTCTCCACATTTCTCAAGTTCCCCAAGGGTGATGTGAAGTGGCCCAGATGGATGTTGCACACACCCTGGGTTTGCATCACAGTTGAAGAATCTGAAACTTAGAAAACCTGTGATTTGGGCCAGGCATGGTGGCTCACACCTATAATCCCAGCACTTTGGAAGGCTGAGGCAGGCGGATCACGAGGTCAGGAGATCTAGACCATCCTAGCCAACATGGTGAAACCCTGTCTCTACTGAAATACAAAAATTAGCTGGGTGTGGTGGCACACGCCTATAGTCCCAGCTACTTGGAAGCCTGAGGTAGGAGAATTGCTCGAACCCAGGAGGTGGAGGTTGTAGTGAGCCAAGATCATGCTGCTGCACTCCAGCCTGGTGACAGAGCAAGACTCTGTCAAAAAACAAACAAACAAACAAACAAAAAAAAACCTCTGATTTTATACAGGGTTGACCCTTCCCAACTTTTGCCTGGAAGGAGATATTATCTTTATTATCCTGATGAGAAAACAAATCTGCTCCCTGCCCTAGAGGAAGACAGGATCTCTATCTTCTAAGGCTGTTGCCTCTGCAGACATCCTTGAAAAAGAGCGTGGAATAAAAATATAAACATGCAGAAACAAAGAATTGTCTGTCAACAAGCACATTGAGGGAAAGTTACTCTCACATTTTTGTTTTCAGGCCACTTGGCTAATCTAACAGCACTCAGAGAAAGTTAAATTGATGCAAATAGCAGAGAGATCAAAGATAAGCTTGGTAAACAGATTCTATTCCCCTGAAACTTCCTTACAACTCTTCCTTTAAGGTACTAGAAGAAGAGACGGGAACTTTGGCTGGAAGAGAAATCCTCATCGAAGGGCACTGTGACTTTGCTGGATTTCTTTCCTGGGGAAACCTGAGTTTTTTCACTGCTGAGAAAGAAGTATCAGCATCTTGAGCATGGTATGCTCAAGAAATTGAGGAAGCGTATGGCATAAGACGGAAACGTGGCTTAGGAAAAAAACAATCACTGGCTTTAGAGGAGGCAGCAATGTGATGCTGCATTTTTCTAAATAGAAGCATAGATTTTGAATCTATGCACCAAATTCTCTCTTTCTTCTCCCAAGATGTGCAGGAATATATTTTAACGCAATATTTAACTTTTAAAAATACATATTTCTGGCCCCAAACCCTAGAGTTTCTCATACAATATGGTCAGGACAGTTCCCATTTTGAAAAATTTTTCCCAGGTGATTAAGTGCATCAGAGACTGGGAACTGCTGTTTTAGGACACATTTTAATATTTGGTTTTATATGTAAGATAAGTGATTTGTGGATAACTATTAGAATAGCTTGCAGTTTAAGAATTATCTTTAAAAAGCCCCATCCCAAACAAAGTAAGGAAAATTAAAAAATAATCTAAATTCTTTCTTTTTTTTTTCTTTTTTTTTTTTTTGAGACGGAGTCTCCTTCTGCCACTAGGTTGGAGTGCAGTGGCACAATCTCAGCTCACTGCAACCTCCACCTCCCTGGTTCAGGTGATTCTCCTGCCTTAGCCTCCCGAGTAGCTGGGATTAGAGGCACACACCACCTCGTCCAGCTAATTTTTGTATTTTTAGTAGAGATGGAGTTTCACCATGTTGGCCAGGATGGTCTCGATCTCGTGACCTCATGATCTGCCCACCTTGGCCTCCCAAAGTGCTGGGATTACTGGTGTGAGCCACTGTGCCCGGCCTGTTTTCTTTCTTTTCTTTTTTTTTTTTTTTCTGAGATGAAGTCTCACTCTGTCGCCCAGGCCGGAGTGCAGTGGCACGATCTGGGCTCACTGCAACCGCTGCCTCCCCTGGTCAAGTGATTCTCCTGTCTCAGCCTCCTGAGTTGCTGGGACTACAGGCCCATGCCACCACGCCCGGCTAATATTTTGTATTAGTAGAGAGGGGGTTTCACTGTCTTAGGATGGTCTCAATCTGACCTCATGATCTACCCACCTCCTCGGCCTCCCCAAATGTTGGGATTACAGGCGTGAGCCACCGTGCCTGGCCTAAATCCTGTTTTATATTTGGCATTAAGATGTGTTGTTTCATTAAGTATTTACTCTTGAAAATGCTAACATTTCCTTTTATAAGAAAAAAGTTATTGTAATAAAGAAGCTTTGCTAGTTAGTCTCATTTGGGTTTGTTTTTCAGCTTTAGAAATAGTAAGCTTCCCTAATATACTCCAAAAGGGAAAATTCATGTTAGCTTTGCTCATATGTGGTGCTGCTCTAATCCACAACTTCATAATTCATCTTGAGTCTACCAATTTCACCATTTAATCTCTCATCAAAAATATGCACTAGGTTACTCTGGTTGATGGTCAGCATAATCACATGCTAATTTGGCTTCTGTTTTTCTTGACACCAGCATACAATGTCAAGACTCTTCATAACTCTCTTCTGCCGTGCAGTTTCCCAAAGAACAGACCTGTCTGCCAGAGGCCATAACATTGTCTTAATGTTTTCCATACTTACAGATCAAATGTAGCCATGGTGGCTTCAAGACAATCACCTTTGCAGAGTCATCTCCAATTCCACGTTGAACCACATAGGGGAAATTTTCACTCTTCCTCAAATGTGAATACTAAAATGGACAGGCAGAACAATGTATGATCCCAGGAAGAAGTGTTCTGAGGCACACTTGAGGACCTTATGAAAGAAAACTGGGTATTTCCCTTTCTTGGTGACTAAATTGGCATTGACCATTTAATTTCTTTTTTTAAGAAAAGGAAATTTCTCCACCTTCTCAAGTTGTTCTGGTATGTTAAGTTTTGGTGTTCTACCTAGGATTTCTATGTAAAGCAAAAATTTTAGTGAAAACAGTTATACTCTATTTGTAGGTGAGGGTAAGGGTGAAACTAGAAATTCTGGAGGAGGAAATCATCAGCTACATTTTAGCTTATAATGTTATTTTACTCAGCAAACGATAATGCAGTGCCTCTAAGGGCAACACAGAAATTGGCACTAAGGGCCGGGTGCGGTGGCTCACACCTGTAATCTCAGCACTTTGGGAGGCCGACGCAGGTGGATCACGAGGTCAGGAGTTCGAGACCAGCCTGGCCAACATGGTGAAACTCCGTCTCTACTAAAAATACAAAAATTAGCTGGGCATGGTGGTGCACGCCTGTAATCCTAGCTTGGGAGGCTGAGGCAGGAGAACTGCTTGAACCTAGGAGACGGAAGTTGCACTGACCCAGATCACGCCACTGCACTCCAGCCTGGGCGACAGAGCGAGACTCCGTCTCAAGGGAAAAAAAAAGAAAAAAGAAATTGGCACTAAGAAATATACAAAATAATAATCCCATTATTTTGAGTAGCATTTGCATTTCAAGCATCTCTTGATGCTGTTTGTTTATTTGTTTGTGACAGAGTCTTGCTCTATCACCCAGGCTGGAGTGCAGTGGAGCGATCATGGCTCACTGCAACCTCCACTTCCTGAGTTCAAGCAGTTCTCATGCCTTAGCCTCCCGAATTGCTGAGATTACAGGCTTGCACCACCACACCTAGCTAATTTTTGTATTTTTAGTAGGGTCGGGGTTTCACCATGTTGGTCAGGCCAATCTCAAACTCTTGACTTCATTTGATCCGCCACCTTGGCCTCCCAAAGTGCTGGGATTACAGGTATTGCCATCACGCCTGGCTCTTGATGCTTATTGTCTTATTTTGTGATTGAGAAAATATTGCATTTTTCTTCAAGGAGACTATACCATTTGAGGTTGAAGGAATGGAGTACAATAATGAATTATTAGGCTACAAATTAACACATACTCTTTTAACAATCAGATGATTTTTATACAAAATAAAGGATAGCTTTGGAATTTATTTATGGACTGATACTTCACAATGACCCAAATTAGTCACCCAAATTAGTCATGACAAGTAGACCCAAATTATGAGTTTAAGCTACACAAGTAGGCAGGTAACAATGGCTTCTTCTTCTTCTTCTTTTTTTTTTTTTTTAGACAGAGTCTTGCTCTGTCATCAGGCTGGAATGCAGTAACGCGATCTCGGCTCACTGCAACCTCTGCCTCCTGGGTTCAAGCGATTCCCCTGCCTCAGCCTCCCAAGTAGCTGGGACTACAGGCGCATGCCACCACATCCGGCTAATTTTTTGTATTTTAGTAAAGACGGAGTTTCACTATGTTGGCCAGGATGGTCTCGATCTCCAGACTTCGTGATCTGTCCACCTCTGCCTCCCACAGTGCTGGGATTACAGGCATGAGCCACCGTGCCCGGCCTAAAAATGGCCTCTCTTTAAGATAATGTTGATGTGGTAAAGTATTTCCTAAACAGTTTTACTTTAACTCTTACAGGGTCTTTGAGCTTATGTTTTTATTAATAGAAAGAAAATAATGGTTTCCTGTTAAAGGATAAATCCAACTGTCCATCAGCAGTTGCAACAATGAAATCCCTAATATGAACTGTCAGTGTTTTCTCTAACAGATACTGTAAAGATTAGAAGAATGACTGGGGAATGCCTATAATTTCTGGGGCAGGCTCAGTATCTACTGCCCATTCTAACATCTAAAGAGGATGGGAAATGAAACCAGGAAAACTGGGTTTTGCAAAAGGTGATTAACGTTCAAAATCAGTATAAATTTTTCCTTAAACTATCAAGCTTTACTCTGAGTTTATAAGCGAGTGCTCATTGAACACCTATTAAAGGAAATGAATTTTAGAAGCAGGCCGGGCACAGTGACTCACACCTGTAATCCCAGCAGTTTTGGAGGCCAAGGCTGGAGGATGGCTTGAGGATGGGGATTGAGATAAGCCCAAGCAATATAGCAAGACCCTGTTTCTACCAAAAAATAAAAAATAAAGACAAAAAAATTAGGCAGCCTGGGTGGTGTGCACCTGTGGTTCCAGCTACTCTGGAGTCTGAGGCGGGAGGATGGCTTGAGCCCAGGTGATCAAGGCTGCAGTGAGCTATGATTGCACCACTGCACTCCAGCCTGGGCAACAAAATAAAACTCCGTCCTTTGGGAGAAAAAAAAAAAAATCTTAGAAGTAAAAGGAATCATTATCTGTTTTGTGTAGTTATCTGTGATATGTACCAAATTATCCCAAATCTTTATGACAAAAAATAATAAGCATTTAATACCGGGTGTTTCTGTGGGCCAAGAGTCCAGAAGCTCTGACCAGGGTCATCTGGTTTCCTGTCCTAGAAGGGCTGCAATCAAATAGTTGACTGGGGCTCCAGTCATCTAAAGATGGCTGGGGGACCATCCACTTCCAAGCTTACTCACATTGCCATTGGCAAGACTTACGTTCTTGCTGGCTGTTAGCTAGAGAAATCAGTTTCTTGCCATGTGGAGCTCTAAATAGGGCTATTCACAACTTGGAAGATTCCTTGCAAGAGAGAGAGATCACGGTCTTTGTGCTGTAATCTCAGAAATACCATGAGATCACTTTTGTTTTATTCTGTTTGTTAGGAGTTAGTTACTAGATCCAGCTGACACTCAAAGGAAGAGGAATACACACAGGACATAAATACCAAGAAGTGGGATTGGGGGCCATTTCAGAAGGTGCTCGCTTTCTGTAGAGATAATCTAATCCAATCTTTAATTTTATAGCCAAGGAAAGTGAGTTGCAAAGTGTTTAATTACCTTGTTCAATGTAGCAAAGCCTCTTGCTATCGTTGCAAGAATCTGGATATCCCCACCTAGTCCAAAACTCTCTGCAGGAGAAAGGCAAGAGTGGACGGGGTAGAAATGTAAAAGCTATCTTCTACCACAGTGTTTTTCAAACTACTGTAGTCTTCTCTTATCTTCAGGGCATACATTCCAAGAGCCCAGTGGATGCCCGAAACTGTGAATAGTACTTAATCCTATACATTCCATATGTTTTCCATCTGATAACTGAGAAGGCTTCTTAGTGGATAGCACAGACAGCGTAGAGAAGCGGATAAAGGTATGGGTCATGACTGGGGCAGGATGGAGAAGAATGGTGCAGGATTTCATCACACTCCTTCTGGAATTTTCCACATAATATTTTATTATATTTATTTATTTATTTATTTAGAGACAGGGTGTTGCTCTGTCACTCAGGCTGGAGTACAATTGTGCGATCTCAGCTCACTGCAAGTTCTGCCTCCTGGGTTCCAGCGATTCTCCTGCCTCAGCCTCCCGAGTAGCTGCGACTACAGGCACACGCTGCCACGCCCAGCTAATTTTTGTATTTTTAGTAGAGATGGAGTTTCACCACAATAGCCAGGTTAGTCTCAAACTCCTGGCCTCAAGTGATCCACCTGACTCTGTCTCCCAAAGTATTGGGATTACAGGTATGAGCCACCGCGCCTGGCTCCATACGATATTTTAAATCACAATTGACCACAGATAACTGAAACCATGAGAAGCCAAATGCTGGATAAGGGGAAACTACTGTACTCTGACCACATTTATGCATTTTTTTCTGACCCTTACTTCATTTTATCTAGAAATTATTTTTTATTTTTGCTATGTTTACATTTTATCTAGAAATTATTAGTTTTCTGTAAGGCTTGGTATGCTTGAAAATGCCTGTGTTTAATGACTTTGTCAATAATTTCACTGAGCCAATTCAAAGAACACCTTCTCTAATTATTCCCTCACATCATATTACAATGAACAGAATGGAAAAACTTCACGGGCTAGTAATATATCTTTGAGTAAACTTTTGTTGTCTAGTAAAGAAGATAGACGCACACATAGTTTGAGCACCTATTACATGAAACTGAGTCTTTCATATCTTTCTGTCAAAGTCATTCTATGTCCTGTCACATACACATAGTAAAACAGTAGGAGATCTCAGGAAGACACCCACAAAGAAGAGAAAACCCTTCCTGGGATGTCTATTTATTCTTTTGCTAAATTTCTGAAACTTGCTTGGAGACTTCAAATTGTTTATAAATCTATCATTTTAACAGTCTGTTTTTAAGCTGCTTTTATTCACTTGAAGTTTTATAAACCCTGTTTAATTTCTCTAAAAACACATTTAGATCACTTTAATCTCTCATTGCCATTTAAAGTGTTTCCAGCTTTAAAAATGTATTATAAACATCACTGTGAAGACTATCCATACATATTTACCTATGTATGCCTCTCTGAGCATCTCCTTCAGTAATTCCCTAGATACCCTAGATGCAGAATTTCTGAGTCAAACGTGGGCACATTTCAAAGACTTCTGGTTTAAAAATTACCAAATTACTCTTGAGAAATTTTAATCTCAGGAGCAGATTAGGAGACTAGAGGAATCTAATTATAGGTTTCTACAATGATATTTCTTTGTGACAACCTTTTTTTTTTTTTTTTGAGACAGAGTGTCGCTCTGTCATCAGGCGGGAGTGCAGTGGTGCCATCTCTCAGCTCACTGCAAGCTCTGCCTCCCGGGTTCAAGCGATTCTCCTGCCTCAGCCTCCCGAGTAGCTGGGACTAGAGGCGCACAACACCACACTAGGCTAATTTTTCGTATTTTTAGTAGAGACGGGGTTTCACTACCTCTGAGAAGCCAGGCTGGTCTCGATCTCCTGATCTCATGATTCCCCGCCTCGGCCTCCCAAAGTGCTGGGATTATAGGTGTGAGCCACCGCGCCCGGCCGAACAACCCTTTTTGGTTAACTTTTCTATATTTCTTTTCGTGGAAAGGAAGAAGCCACCATTTCCTAAGAGAAAAGTAACATGTAGAATAAGAAAACATGGAGTTAGGTTTGTGACTCAATGCCTAAGAAATCCAGGTGGGTTCAACCCTTGGCCAAATGGACTCTCCAATTCCCAATCACCACTGAGTTATACCAGGAAAAGGTAGTACTCTATTTTGTTCAGTCTCTCACATCCATTCCTCCACCACATCACTTTAGGAAGTATTAAAAAATATTCACAAACATTTACAGGGGAGCAGGGGAGCTCATTGATTTTCTGAAAGCAATTTGTTAATTAACATCAAAGGAATGAAATCTGACTTGCATAGCCTAGTGAGTGGCATTTTTCCATAGTCCTGGTTGCTATGGTGATGAAGGAAACTCGTTTGTTCTGGGTCACTCCGAAATTTGTGCATGAAAGCATGAGAGATTATTCCTGTCTAATCAAGTTATATGGAAAAGTCGAAGGGGAGGTGCTATGTTTTACAGCCATCAACCCTCAACAGAATAAAACACAATAGCTGAGAAAAGGGGATTATATCTTCCTTTAAAAAAACAGAGCAGAGAATTTCTAACTGACCCCAAAGCCTCTTCCAGCAGAATCTCTTTTTTTTTTTCTCCACTAATATGAGGAATGTGAAATCACGTTTCTTAAAGGGAATTAGAGTACATATTGAAAAACTCTACAACCCGACTTTGCATAATGAATAAGGAGTAGGGTGTGCATTCATTAAACAATTTTACTTTTGAACTTAAATTCTACAGTGTGTCAAATACCTCACTAGCTCTGCATTGCCAGCAAGCCAAATTCTGTTACAATTAACATAATTGGAAAAGCTGGAATAGAAGGGGAATAGCTCACCTCTTCTTTACCAGACCTTCTGGCCTCTGTAGTATATAGACTTAAGCGTCTTTTGAACATTCCCCTGCCCGTCCAACACCTCAGTTACTCCTAAAGCAGATGGTAGTTTTGTATGTCGTTATTGGACTCTCTGTGTCAGCCCAAAGATTATTTTTTTAACAGTTTGTGGCTTCATTATATTTTGATTTTTATTTATATAAAGCATATGTTTTCCCCCTAAGACACATAGATGTGAATTCAAATCTTTTTCCTGCCGTTTGTTAGCTATTTGGTTTGGAAAAATCCCTTAATACATATTTTTTTTATACCTCAGCCTTCTTATCTACAGAATGAGGATAATAAGTTCACCTCTCCAGGATTTTTTAATGGTTTTCCCCTATAATTATCATCTATTATAGCGTAACAAATAATGCCCAGTATTTAGCAGCTTAAAACAACAAATATTTATTATTTCATATAGTTCTAGAGGGTCAGGAATCTAGAGCCGTATGGCTGAGTGATTCTAGCTTAGGGTACTTTCACAAGCTTGCAATCAGACATCAGTCACAGCTCTAATTATCTAGAGACTTGACTGCGTCTGGTAGACCTGCTTCCAAGCTCACTTATGCGGCTGTTGGAAGGTTTCAATCCCATGCTGTTGTTGGTCTGAGGTTGCTTTCTCTCATCATTTGATTGTCTCCATAGCAGCTGGCTTCCCCTAGAATGAGTGCCTTGAGGCGAGAAGAATGAGAGACAAGTATGAGAACAAGAAACAGCACCCAACACAGAAGCCACACTCTTTTATAACCTAATGTCAGAAGTGACAACTCATAGCTTTCCCTATATTTCATTTATGAGGACAATCCACTGACACTCAAGAAGCCTAATAAGACCACACCCAAAGAGAAGAGAATTAAGCTCCGCCTCTTAAAAAAATGAAGATCAAACGATACATGGACATATTTGTAAAATCGCCAAATCTTCCTTAGATCCTCAATTTACATTCATCTCACAGACAACATACACATCCTTCTCAAGGCCACCAAAGTCTCATCCCAGTGGAGCCTCAGCTCCAAGTCCAGAATCTTGGCATGTAAATTGAGTCCAGGCATACACAAGACTCTTTGGATTTAGTCCCTTAAGTAGAATCCCTTGAGTACAGTTTCCTTACTAAAGATGTACATTTTCTGCCCCCTGCATGAGTACATATATATATATGTAATGTATATGTTCCACCATTATATGCATATATATTTAATGTATATGTTCCACCATTATATGCATATATATATATGTTTAAGATATATATATATATGCATATATATATATATATATGTTTAAGATAACTACTATAGGTACTCTTGACCTGAAAATGAGAAGATAAGAGGCACAAATGTGTCACTGGTCCACAGTTGCTGTGAAATCCAGTTAAGCAAATGTTGGATGTTCACTGATTAGGACTTAACGGCCTGAGAATAATTCTCCATAGCCCTCAGCTTCACCATCTGGGCTCTGGGTTTGTTGTTCTTTTTCCTTTTTGATGACAAGGAGAATATGTTTGTAGCTGAGTCATTCTCTCGGCCCACTTTCTGACCGTAGAATTTGAAACGCCATGGCCTCTTTGTTTTGCATTGTCTCTGTCCTTTTGAATTCAAGTTGACAGTGTCACTGAATAAAAACTATATTTGTCTTCTCTGAAAATTATTGTAGAACACTCTATTAGACAAAAGCCACCCCCCTCAATTTCTTAAAAGATATGCGCTTCTCTACTTTTCAAAAATTAATTTATTTTTTAAATTTTTGTGAGTACATAGCATTTGTATATACTTATGGGATACATGAGATGTTTTGATATAGGCATGTAATGTGAAATACGCACATCATAGATAACGGGGTATCCGTCCCCTCAAGCATTTATTCTTTGCGTTGCAAACAACCCAGTTACACTCTTTATTTTAAAATGTAAAATTAAGTTATTGTTGACTAAAGTCACCCTATTGTGCTATCAATAGTAGATCTTATTCACTCTTTCTATATCTTTTTGTATCCATTAATCATCCCCACTTCTCCACCAGCCCCTCACTACACTTGCCAGCCTCTGGTAACCATTCTTCTACTCTCCATGTCCATGAGTTCAGTTGTTTAGATTTCTAGATCCCACACATAAGTGAGAACATGTGATGTTTGTCTTTCTGTGCTCGGCTTTTTTCACTGAACGTAATGATCTTTGTTCCATCCATGTTGTTGCAAATGGCTGGATGTCATTCTTTTTTTATGGCTGAATAGTGCTCCATTGTGTCTATGTACCACATTTTCTTTATTCATTCATTTGTTGATGGGCACTTAGGCTGCTTCCAAATCTTAGCTATTGTGAAAAGTGCTGCAGCAAGCATAGGAGTGCAGATACCTAATATACTGATTTCCTTTCTTTTGGGTAAATACCCGGCAGTGGGATTGCAGGATCATATCGTAGCTCAATTTTTAGTTTTTTGAGGATGATCTTCCCTACTTTAGGATTCTGCTGAGACTACTAAGGGAGAATACCCTTGAGATTCCTAGCACCCCTATTGTTTGATTGAATCTATAGGACACACAATTGATATCTTGGTGGATCTCTAGTCTGACTGAAAGGAATGCTGAGGTGCCACCATAGATCCTTCTGAGGTTTTATGAAATAATTTTAGTCCCATTCTTGGCATCATCTTTAGACGAGTTTTCCTGGCACCATCCTGCATATGCTCTTTGCTGAGGACCCATTTCTTAATTTTAGAATTGTTTGCTGTTTGGATTGTCTGAGAATTTTCAAAACCATCAAGTCCTGGTTTCTTCAAGTTGCATAGTCTCTCTAGTTGATTTTTCTTCTGCCACATTTTACTATAAGCAACCATAAGAAATTAGGTAGCACTGGCCGGGTATGGTGGCTCATGCCTACAATCCCAGCACTTTGGGAGGCCAAGGCGGGTGGATCACCTGAGGTCAGGAGTTTAAGACCAGCCTGACCAACATGGTGAAACCCTGTCTCTACTATAAAAACCAAAAAAAAAAACAGCCAAGCATGGTGGCGCAGGCCTGTAATCCCAGCTACTCGGGTGGCTGAGGCAGGAGAATCGCTCGAATCCAGGAGGTGTAGGTTGCAGCGAGCTGAGATCACACCACTATAGCCTGGACAACAAGAGCGAAACTCTGTATCAGGGAAAAAAAAAAAAAAAAAGGAATCGGGTACCACTTAAAACAAGTTTCTCGTTGTTGGCAGAAATCAAGTAGCACTTAAAACAAGATTCTTGTTGTTGGCAGATGTCAATTCCTCACTGGCTGTTGGTTGGAGGCGTCTGTTCCTCATCATGTGTGCCTCTTCATGGCAGTAAGCTTCCGCTGGAGCACATGGTTCAAGAAATTGTGAAGTAGAGTAAGAGAGCAAAACAGAGCACACAAGTTGAAGCTGAAGGCTTTTTATAACCTAATCTTGATGTGAAATTTGCCATAGTGTACTCATGAGAAGTAAATCATTGAGTCCAACCTACACTCAAGAGGATGAGAATTAAGTTCCTCCTCTTGAAGGGAGGATTATCAAAGAATTTTTGAGCGTATTTGGAAAACCACCCTACTCCATTCTTATGGAATGAATTCTATCCTCCTAAAATTCATCTGTTGAGGTGCTGAAACCCCTGTCATTGTATTTGGAGATAGGACCTCTAAAAACATAACTAGGGTTAAATAAAGTCATGAAGGTAAAATCCTAATCTGTGAAGGCTGGTATCCTTATTTAAAAAACAGAAGAGCACCAGATCTCTCTCTGTCTCTCTTCCCACAAGCACCAATGAAAGGCCATGTGTGGACACAGAGAAGGTGCTATCTGTAAGCTGAAGAGAGCCAGAAACCAACTTGGCTGACACTTGCATCTTACACTTCCAGCCCACAGAACTGTGAGCAAATAAATTTCTGTTGTTTAAGCCACCCATCTGTGGTATTTTGTCATAGCAGCCCAAGCAAACTCATACACCCAAAAAGCACTACTAATGAAAGAAAAGGGGCATAAAATCTAGCTCCAGCTCCAGCTGCATGTGCAAAATTTATTTGCAGGATTTTTTACTTGTAAAGTTTACGGAAATATTATATATTATGTAATATCAGGTCTCATTAATGTTCTGTAACAATGTGCTGTGCTTATACTGTGCTGGTTTTGGTAAAAGACCTATTACACATAGTAAGTCCTTAATAGTAATTTTTATTAATGATAAGTATTTACCTATATCAATAATTCTAATCTGCATGAAAATTCCATTAAAATAGTACTGTTATCCCTATTTTACGTAGGTGAACTTGGGCTCAGAGAAGTCAATGTTCTGTGTTGACATTCCTAATAAATAACAAAACTGAGCTTACAGCACCAAAGATGAGTTCTCTTCACTGTAAGAATCTGCCTTTCTAAAGAGATCATGCTAGTATTTTGAAAGAGTTCACTTCTTGGAAAATTGACATTTTAAACAGGAACATGTCAGGATTCTCCAGAGACAAATACCATGAGTGGAGAACACAGTGTAAGTTATTTTATCTTACAGAATCTTTGATTACATGAGATTCATGTATTTTTATTACAAAAGCACCAAGAGTTACATATCAGCAGACTTTGGGAATTAAAAGATACACATTTATTCATTCATCCTTGTTTGAACACTCACAACGTGCAAAACATTGTATTGGTTATTGAAGTTTAAAGCAAGAGTTGTAACAACTCTGTAATGTGTAATCTGGTAAAGGAAATTAGGTGTGCACACAAAGAGTTATGATACCTGTATCAGTTAGCTATTGCCACTGTAGTTCTGCATAACAAACCACTACAAAACTCAGTGGCCCACAACAAAAATAATTTATTCTTGTTTACTTGTCTGTGGGTTGCTCAGCCAGGTGTCTGACCTAGCCTGCTGTCTGCTTGGCTCACTTCAAAGAAATAGGTTATGTCAAGATCTGCTCCAGGTGTCTCTCATCCTCCCTGATGCAGTATGATAGCCAGAGCACGCTATTCTCATGGTGATGGCAGAAAAAAGAGAGGCAAGTAAAAACCTTTTGCCTTTTAAGACTCAGCTCTGGACACACTAGCAACACATTCCATTGGGAAATGGAGTCACATGGCCAACTCAACATCGATGGGGCGAGAAAATAAACTCTGTCTTTAATGGAGGAACTACAAAGTCACATAACAAAAGACATGGATAGAGAGAAGTATAATGAATTGAGAACAATAATTAAATTTATCACGTAAGTTAACAGGCGATACATAGATAAATTCCTTAAAATGCATCAAAAAGAAGAGTAAGCACTCAGAGTCATTAGATCTTATTTTAAGCTCGTCTTCTCCGTCTAAATGTGAATTAATTGCTTAACTGCACAGGACCTCAGTTTCCTCATCTTGAAAATGATTTTTGTAAAGATTAAAAAATATCACATACATATACATGAATATCAATGTCTGGCATATAGCAAGAACTCAATACAAGAAAGAGAAATGCAAGACAAGAGCTACAAGGGTTCACATTCTACTGAAGGAAGCAAGACATTCATTTGTGAAACAACTAGAAAATGATAACAGGCAACCTCTAAGCAAGAATGAACAGCATATAAAATGTGATCCATGTGGAGAGGGCTTAGTCAGGAAAGTCGTCTTTATCCGTATAGAATGGAGCTCACTAAATGAATAACTTCAGTTCTCTTTTATTTCTTAACAATTAATTTCAGGAGAGCATGCATATATTTCCATTCATCTTAACTGTTTATAAGATATTCTGGCAGTGAAATGACATGGTTGTCATGGAAGCAATCAAGAATCAGGAATCAGAACTCAGGAAAGTGTATGCAGCTGACCATGCTCATTTTTACAATACAAAAGGTTTTGTTTTTTTCTTCATAATAAGTCACTTATGAAGGAACATGTCCATCAAAATTTTCATTTTGTGATACCAAATCAAATTCATGAAGCAAGTATAGTCCCACAACTGTCTAAATACAGACTAATGCGTGTGTACGTATTTGATATCCATGTGCGTCTTACACATATTTAAGCATTTTAGGTATGGTTCATTCTCATTCCCTTTCTGCTTTGGCTAAGTTTAGAATTTCCCTACTATCCTGGTTACTGAGACTAAAACCCAACTCAAGATCATTTATATTCAACTTTACTTCCTCAATAGGTAAAATCTATACTCTCAAGAAGTTTCCATTTTATTTCAGGAGGAGAAAATTATTCAAAAATAAACGTTTGAAGAAACAGGTTAGGATATATAGAGGGACTAATTAGGCTCCCTGGGGTCCTGTACCAGCTTTCCTATGCATTTTGTCCACACTCTTTAATGTTTTTAATTTTAAATATTTGAATAGATTATTTTCAAAGGTGTCATCTTTATTTTTTCTACCCCTTATTTCAGTTCAATTTAGTAGTGATCAATAATACCCTATTTGTAGGAGGACTGAGCTAGGTGTTTTGGAAGTGCAAATGATTGACATCATCATTGTCATAGAGGTCCCAGCACATGGGATGCTAAAATTGAAAACTATTTGTTGTTTTGTACATTACAATGAAGAATGAAATTTGATATGTTTCTTGCTCTAAGCGAAGAATTTACAAAATGAGTGATACTTGAATTTCTCTTAAAAGATGGGTAGGATTTAATTAAAGAAACATAAAGTGAGAGCAAAGTACTCTAGAAATAAAAGTATGGAGATATCTTGCAGGCCTTTGAAACTCTTGATCTTGGACTTAAGCAAAACACTCAGGCTGGAAATGTAGCAATGAAAGTTATAAGAATAGCAGTGTTATATAAAGCCATATAGAGAGACCCATAGAGAGAGACTACAAAGAGAGGAAAGGAAACATAAAAAAATCACCAAGAATGGGCAGAAGAAGAAAAATACCAAAGGAGACTAAGAAATTATCACAATGGATAATTTTTTAAAAAGTGCAGTGTCATGGAAAATGAGTATCAAATTCAAAAGAAAAATCAACTGGCAGATTAATAACAACCAAAGGAAGAAGTTGGTGAAAATTATTTATCCTACTGGAGAGTTTTCTTTTTTTCTTTTTCTCTCATTTTTAAAATTTTTATTTATTTGTTTATTAATTTATTTATTTTGAGACGGAGTCTCACTCTGTCACCCAGGCTGGAGTGCAGCAGTGCAATCTCAGCTCACTGCAACCTCTGCCTCCTGGGTTCAAGCGATTCTCCTTTCTCAGCCTCCCAAGTAGCTGGGATGACAGGCACACGCTTGCATGCCTAGCTAATTTATTTTATTTTATTTTAATTTTTTCTTGTTTTGAGATGGTGTCTCGCTCTGTCACCAGGCTGGAGTACAGTGGCACGATCTCAGCTCACTGCAACCTCTACCTCTGGAGTTCAAGAGATTCTTGAGCCTCAGCCTCCTGAGTAGCTGGGATTACAGGCAAATTCCACAACACCCAGCTAATTTTTGTATTTTTAGTAGAGACGGGGTTTCACCATGTTGGCCAAGATGGTCTCAATCTCCTGACCTCGTGATCCACCCTCCTTGGCCTTCCAAAGTGCTGGGATTACAGGCGTAAGCCAACGTACCCAGCCAGTGAATTTTCTTTTAAGTCATGAAACATAAGGAAAGAAGAAATGAACAAATGTAAACCTTTAAGAATAAGACAGAAGTTGAAAAGGTCTACATAAAAGGGTCTTGATGTTACTATTTTATTGAGTGACCTGATTTGCAAGGGTAAAGTCAGGTGGTAACACTGTCTTTTCTCTTATTGTCCTTTAAACTGGATCCCTCAACCCATTCTTTCATAATCTAGATGAAATCTCAGCCAGGCACCACAGCTTTTCTGGTCCCTTTAATTTCCAAGATCAGCCTTATTTTACTAATTTATTTATTTATTTATTTATTTTTGATACGTAGTCTCACTCTGTTGCCCCCGCTGGAGTGCAGTGGCACGATCTCAGCTCACTGCAATCTCCGCCTCCCGGGTTCAAGTGACTCTCCTGCCTCAGCTTCCCGAGTAGCTGGGACTATAGGCATGTGCCACCACACCTGGCCGTTTTGTTTTGTTTTTTTTTTTTTTTGTATTTTTAGTAGAGATGAGGTTTCACAATGTTGGCCAGGTTGGTCATGAACTCCTGACCTCTAGTGATCTGCCCTCCTTGGCCTCCCAAAGTGTTAGGATTACAGGCATGAGTCACTGCAGCCAGCTTTATTTTACCAATTGAATAGTCCCTACCAATGTAATATTTAATCTCAAAGGCATGCAATGTAAAATAGTCTCTACTCTCCCAATTCAGGCTTACCTCAGGTATACATGCATGGATTGATTTTTCTGTCTCCTTTGTTCACCTCTTTCTCTACTCCCTTTTTATTTTTTACTCCTCCAGGATCTAGGTAGGTAGAAAGTAGAATAAGGGGGAAATCGCCCAGTCTATGTAGCTGGCATAATCTCATCTGTTGTTCTTGAGATAGAGGTACAATTTGAGGCTCTATGTCTCTTGACAATCTTTTTTTGAGTTTCTCAAGGGTACTCCCACAGGGAAACACAAATTTCAGCTTCTGTAATATAGCCTGGCTGGCTGCTCTCAATTTTTTTTTTTTTTTTTTTTTTTTTTTGGAACAGAGTCTTGCTTTGTCGCCAGGCTGGAGTGCAGTGGCACAATCTCAGCTCACTGCAACCTCCGCCTCCTGGGTTCAAGTGATTCCCCTGCCTCAGCCTCCCAAGTAGCTGGGATTACAGGCACGTGCCTCCACACCCAGCTAATTTTTTGTATTTTAGTAGAGACGGGGTTTCACCATGTTGGCCAAGATGGTCTCGATCTCCAGACATCATGATCTGCCCGCCTCGGCCTCCCAAAGTGCTGAGATCACAGGCGTGAGCCACCGCGTGTGGCCTTGGCTGCTCTCGATTTTAATCTCATCTCTTGTCTTCTGGTTGTCTGGGTCACTTCACACTTCTGTGCAGTTCTTAAGATGATCCTGGGATAACACTCTACCTTGAGGTCCATGTTATTTCCCAGAAAACCTGCCACCTTTTCCAGCTATTGATGGAAGAGCAGTTTCCTCCTGATGCAGCCTTTTCTCTCCTCTCTGCTGCAAAGCAGCTCACTCTAGGCTTTTGTCTTCACACTTTTGTCTTCACCAACTTTTGTCTTCAGACTCCTTTCAGCAAGAAGAATCATATAACAAACCTTATATTCTCTAACGCAAGGAACACAATCAATGGCCATACCACTCTGAACATGCCTGAACTTATCTGATCTTGGAAACTCACTCAAGGGTTATATTTTAAGGTCTACTTGGGGTCCCTTTGAATCATTTTTCACTTGTTGTCAGGTGAGAAGCAAGGACAGGATGTCACAATATTTCAGCTACTCTCCCCAGTGAAATTCTCTCATGGCCTCTCAAGCTTCAGTCTCTTATACATTCAAAAGGTAGTGATGGCCTTATGTAGCAAAATTGGTTCCGAGCCATATTCTTTACAAGTCCTGTGTGGCTGGTTTAGCATTGCTCTTTAGAATGGGGGAGGATTTGGCAACTATTGTGTTATTCTCAGCCAAGGACCTATGCAGAAAATTCAAGACAACAGGAAGAGTCGAATTTAACATCCTGATACATTAGTAAAATGGGAGATTAGATCATTTATTGAACTTGAACGAGGGCATTTAGAGATTTTTGTGGTTAATATAAAAGAAAAAGAGACTCCAATAAATGGGGTGGACAGTCAATTAGCAGTGAGGAAAAGATTTGGTAAATAAAAATTGTGAGGTTTGATAACATCAATCTGAACTATAAGCCGTCAATACAGTTATGGGAATTTTGCTGTCAAATTCAGTAATTTGGAAACTAGAGAGAAAAATGAATAGAGATATTCTTTTCCAGTGATGATGATTCACAAAATGTTTTGCAGCATAAGATTGTAGTAACCAATGGTCAAGGCCCGGGAGAAAAAACAGACTAGGTAGAAAGGGAATAACAGTAACAACCTTAACCATTCGTTAAACACTTCCTGTATGCCAAAGTTTTTGTACATATTCCTTATGTAATATTATCTGTGTTTTACAGAAAAAAAGAAAAAGAGAGTCTTAGGCTAAGTAACTTTTCCCTACTGTTTTAGAGCTGTTAGTGGTAATGGGATTTGAACTCAGATCTGTCGCCCACAGAGTCAGCACTCAGAGATGAATCAGAAAGATACAAGTAGACTTAAAGATGAATAATTATAGAGCCACATGCAAAGAAGAATGGAGGCACATGCAGAGTAGAGTGATAGGAGCTTGTAAATCAAGAGTCCAAATTCAAAGTTACTGTCATAGAGTACTAATGAAGAACAAGTGTGGCTGTGCAAATGGGTTGTCAAAGTAGCATAGAGCTGCAGGTCACTGGAGTAGAAATAAATCAAAGGACTGATAACAAGGAAGTCGTTTCCTTGTTCTTTTTGAATGTTGCATCCACCCATGGAAAAGTTGAAAGATTGGATGCCAAGTGGGAAATACGTGATTGAGAGAATAAAGATGTCAAAGAATTTAGGGAAATGCCATGGAAGTGGGTAAAGTTTAGTGGCCAAAATGAAAAAAAAAGTTAAATGATATGGGCTTCATAAAGATCTAGAATTGTTAGAAGAAAGGAATGGCAAAATGATTGACAAGTGAAAATGGGAAGGAAACAGAATTTCAACATGGAATTTCTGAAGCTCCAAGTGATGAGAAAATGAGTCACCTCTTCAGGGAACTGAGCAGGATATGGGATTTGCATGAAAAGAAAGTAGAAGATCATGCTCTCCATTTTCTACCTCCCTGGAGAGGCCTTGCCTAGTCACCTGCTCTAGAGTAGTTCCTTCCTCCAGTCATTCTTCATCACCTTAGCCTCTTTTATTTTCTTCACCATACTTATTATTAAATAAAACTGCTTATTTGTTTTTTAATACTTTACCCACCACTAACTTATGAGCTCCCAAGAGTAGTGACTTCGATTTGTTGACCACTACAGCCTCATCATGGGGAGCAGAGCCTGGCCCCATAGCAAGTGCTCAGTAAATATGTGTTAGGTGAAAGCTTGAGTTGGACTTGATGTTTGAGGAAAGTCTTGAGAATATGCTCAAGTGTGTGGTTTTTTTTTGTTTGTTTGTTTGTTTTTGAGATGCAGTCTTGCTTTGTCACCAAGTCTGGAATGCAGTAGCATGCTCTCAGCTCACTGCAACTCCTGCCTCCCAGGTTCAAGCAATTCCCTATTTCAGCCTCCCGAGTAGCTGAGAAGACAGGTGCACGCCACCATGCCAGGCTAATTTTTGTATTTTTAGTAGAAATGGGGTTTCACCATATTGGTTGGTCTCGAAATCCTGACCTCAGGTGATCCACCCTCCTCGGCCTCCCAAAGTACTGGGATTACAGGTGTGAGCCATCACCCTGTATGGCCAAGTTTTTTTTTTTTTTTTTTTTTTTTTTTTTAACAGAATATAGATGTATCAAAGAACAGAAACAGGAAAAGTGGTTAATGTGATCAAGAAGAATCGACCTGAACTAGATGGAAGAAGTGTTTAGCAAAACATAAAATATACCTAACCGGAGAAGTTTTACTTTCATTTGTAAGTGAAATGAATGTAAATGAAATGTAAATGTAATTCAGGAGATGCCTTGAGTGATGGAGCTGCAGAGGTGTGACACAACAGACATATGGATCCAGTTCAATATGGGAAGACAAAACAGACTACGGGACCCTGTGTTTCTACCTGGAATGCCTACTTGGTATTTGGCACCTAAATGGGACTGGGATGAACTGTGGTTTGGTCACTACCTGTGATTCTACCTGACTTCATTTGTATGTGACTGCTGAGGAAGGTTAATAAGGACACATATTTTAGAAGTCTGAGGCCGGTGGATCACGAGGTCAAAAGATGGAGACCATCCTGGCCAACATGGTGAAACCCCGTCTCTAGTAAAAATACAAAAATTAGATGGGCGTGGTGGTGCACCCCTGTAGTCCCAGCTACTCGGGAGGTTGAGGCAGGAGAATCGCTTGAACCTGGGAGGCGGAGTTTGCGGTGAGCCAAGATCTCGCCACTGCACTCTAGCCTTGTGACATAGCAAGACTCCGTCTGAAAAAATAAATAAATAAAAAACATAAGGACACATATGATCTCTTCTTTTCCCATTCTTCTTATATTTATCTTGAAGTCGTAAATGACTCTTTGTTTAACATTAAACAGCAGACCATGATTTTTGGGGGGTAAAATGGAGTGTTAATGTAATTCCTTGAATAATTTTGTTTCTTAAGATAAGAAAGCTGCTATTGGAGAGGACTATAGTGGAGAGTTCAACAACACAATTTCATTTGCTTACAGGGTTTCAAATGATAGAAGAGAGAGAAAATGGGCAACTGAGGTTATGATTATCTCATAATGTTAAAGTCTAAAATAGGTAGGGAAGTCAGTGTGGAGGCAAGCAGTAGGCTGAGAAAGCTGGAATTTTTTGGCAAACAAAGCAGAATTTGGATCAAATGAACAGTATGACTGTCAGACTATACTAAATTTGCTTAAGGTTTGACACTGGCATTAATCAGAAACAAAACGCCTGCCCATAATAACTACTTGACCTTTTGTTCCAAGGAAGTGAGGTGGTCTGATGAAGCCTCATGAACTCCCTGGCAATAGAGCTTTCCAAAAAAAGTCTGCTCTAGTGATAGTTTAAAAAGAAAAAGGGACAAGGTCCTTGAGTTTGTGTTTGCAGCTTATTTAGACTTGAATTGACTGAAGAAAAGAAAATCATCCAAATGCTTAAAGAAATTGATTCTCTAAATTCCAACCAAATAGTTTGGAAGGGTTGTTTATCCTAATATATTAGGGCTCATTAGATAAAAACACAGGAATTGCCAGAGAGGATTAGTGGGGGTTCTTCTTGTTTGTTTGTTTGTATTTCCTTACTGGGATTTATAAAGTCAGCCTTAGAAGGAGGGATACAGCAGTGACTGATCTGAAAATAAATTAATTAAAATATAGGAAAACGAGGGATTTGGTACATGATCTAGATTAAAACTTTGAACAAACATGGTGTATCCGGAATTGGTGGGTTCTTGGTCTCACTGACTTCAAGAAAGAAGCCGCAGACCCTCGCGGTGAGTGTTAGAGTTCTTAAAAGCGGCGTGTCCGGAGTTTGTCCTTTCTGATGTTCGGATGTATTCGGAGCTTCTTCCTTCTGGTGGGTTCATGGTCTCGCTGGCTCAGGAGTGAAGCTGTGGACCTTCACTGTGAGTGTTACAGCTCTTAAGGCGGTGCATCTGGAGTTGTTCGTTCCTCCCGGTGGGTTCGTGATCTCGCTGGCTTCGGGAGTGAAGCTGCAGACCTTTGCGGTGAGTGTCACAGCTCATAAAGGCAGTGTGGACCCAAAGAGTGAGCAGCAGCAAGATTTACTGCAAAGAGAGAAAAAACAAAGCTTCCACAGTGTGGAAGGCGACCCCAGTGGGTTGTCACTGCTGGCTGGGGCAGCCTGCTTTTATTCTCTTATCTGGCCCCACTCACATCCTGCTGATTGGTCCATTTTACAGAGAGCCAAGTGGTCTGTTTTGACAGGGTGCTGATTGGTGCATTTACAATCCCTGAGCTAGACACAAAGGTTCTCCACCTCCCCACTAGATTAGCTAGATACAGAGTGTGGACACAAAGGTTCTCCAAGTCCCCACCAGAGTAGCTAGATATAGAGTGTGGATTGGTGCATTCACAAACCCTGAGCTAGACACAGGGTGCTGATTGGTATGTTTACAAACCTTGAGCTAGAGAGAGAGTGCTAATTGGTGTATTTACAATCCCTTAGCTAGACATAAAGGTTCTCCAAGTTCCCACTAGACTCAGAAGCCCAGCTGGATCTCACAGGGGGCCTGCAGGTGGAGCTGCCTGCCAGTCCCACGCTGTGCACCCACACTCCTCAGCCTTGGGTGATAGATGGGGCTGGGTGCCGTGGAGCAGGGGGCAGCGCTCATCGGGGAGGCTCGGGCCGCACAGAAGCCCACGGAGGTGGGGGAGGCTCAGGCATGGCGGGCTGCAGGTCCCGAGCCCTGCCCCGTGGGGAGGCAGCTAAGGCCCGGCGAGACATCGAGTGCCGCGCCAGTGGGCCGGCACTGCTGGGGGACCCAGCACACCCTCCACAGCCGCTGGCCCGGATGCTAAGCTCCTTATTGCCCTAGCCGGCAGGGCCGGCTAGCCGCTCCGAGTGCAGGCCGCCAAGCCCACGCCCACCCGGAACTCCAGCTGGCCCACAAGTGCCGCGCAGCCCTGGTTGCCGCTGGCGCCTCTCCCTCCACACCTCCCTGCAAGCTGAGGGAGCCGGCTCCGGCCTTGGCCAGCCCAGAAAGGGGATCCCGCAGTGCAGCAGCAGGCTGAAGGGCTCCTCAAGCATGGCCAGAGTGGGTGCCAAGGCCAAGGAGGTGCCGAAAGCGAGCAAGGGCTGTGAGGGCTGCCAGCACCCTGTCACCTCTCAATGGGAGAGATGCAGAGAACAAACAAAATTTAAAAACATGAAGAGGCAGGAAGTCTCCTTACATTTGTAGTCTCTTATAGGAAGCTGTAAAGGAGCTGTTACAAAGCCCAGAACCAAGGCGCACCAGCCCTGTGTGTGTGTGATATCAGAGGCTGTGTTACATAATGGCTAAGGCTGTGCTGCTCTGTAGGTAGACTGCTGGTTTCATAACCGAGCGAGATCACTTCTTTGCAGATTTTGGGAAAATTACTTTGCCTTTCTGAATACCTGTGTTCTCATCTGTGAGGATAGTAATAGAATCTACCACATAGGTTTGGGATGAGGATTAAATGAGAGCATTCATAAAATAATATCTAGCCTTTCATAAATATTAGTTATTTTTGCCATCACCGTTACCATCATCATCATCATCATTTCTGGTGCTTATTACAGTGCCTGACACATGGCAGATACTTAGAAATATGTGATAACGGCTGGGCACGTTGGCTCACGCCTGTAATCCCAGCACTTTGGGAGGCCGAGGCGGGTGGATCACGAGGTCAGGAGATCAAGACCATCCTGGCTAACATGGTGAAACCCCGTCTCTACTTAAAATATATATATATATAAAATTAGCCGGGCGTGGTGGTGGGCACCTGTAGTCCCAGCTACTTGGGAGGCTAAGGCAGGAGAATGGCATGAACAAGGGAGGCAGAGCTTGCAGTGAGCCGAGATAGCGCCACTGCACTCCAGCCTGGGTGACAGAGCAAGACTCTGTCTCAAAAAAAAAAAAAAAAAAAAAAAAAAAAAGAAAATATGTGATGATGCGGACTGACTGACTGAATGAATGATAGTCAGAATGAATGTTTCTGCGAATGAATGATAGTCAGAATGAATGTTTCTGCTGCCTGTTATTACACTTAAAATCCATCACAAGAGGTTAAATCTGGGCCACAAACTTGGTGTCTACATGGTCCAATTGAGGCATATAAATGAGTAAATCACACTGGGTGTGAGAAAAATAAATAAGTCAGCTGGGCACAGTGGCTCATGCCTGTAATCCCAGCACTTTGGGAGGCAGAGGAAGGTAGATCACCTGAGGTCAGGAGTTCAAGACCAGCCTGCCCAACATGGCGAAACCCCATCTCTACTAAAAATACAAAAATTGGCTGGGCATGATGGTAGGTGCCTGTAATCCCAGCTACTCGGGAGGCTGAGGCAGGAGAATTGCTTGAATCTGGGAGGCGGAGATAGCAGTGAGCTGAGATGGCGCCACTGCACTCCAGCCTGGGCGACAGGGTGAGACTCTATCTCAAAAAAATAAATAAATAAATAAGCCTTCTCGGCCTACCTTTTATTTTCTGACTTTAGATGGACGTATAGGTACGGAGAAATATTTCTATGCTCTGAGTAAAACAAAAGCCCCAACACTGATGAATGACAATTGACTACTCCTCCCTGTCAGGGATGCAATAGGGATTGGTGGTGACTGTGGCAACCTGATGACCGCATCACCTTCTAGAGTAGACAGATTTCACACAGTTCCTGCTGATTATTGCATTTGAGAATGCAAGCCGTGTGTGGCCAACACTTTGATATTTCAGAAGAGCCTGGAAACTTTTAAAAAATGTTTTTTTATTTTTACATGTTGCCTCAATGTTTTTGTAGTTATTGCTTGTCTTTTAAACACTGGGCAGGCTAAATATTATCTGACTGCTCACTGGTGATCCAGTGCAGGGGCCCGAGGTAAATTATTAAAATGCAAATCCCCCTGGAATGTGCAGCCCCTAACAAAACTGTTATCAGCAAGTGTCACCAGAGAGAGGACTGGAGGGTGTTGTATGTGAACATCTGGGGGAGGAAAGATAAAAGGAGAAGTGGGAGGGAGCCAGAGGCGAAACCTGCCTATTCCATCGTTTCAGCTAAAACTGGTCAGAATACTGAGAAAGAGAGGATGAGGAGAGGCCATTATGAGCACTCATGAAAGAAGAGTTAAGGAGGGTATTTCAAAGTAATAGTCCTTGGGAAAAATGAATAAATTAAGAATTAAAAATACTCTTTTCCAGTCAACACAGGTATAGTCAGGAAGTTTTAAAACTGCACACATAGGAGTACATATTGTTTTCCATTTACCTCTATCAATCTCATGTTTGTTTCTTAGAGACACAAATACCTTTGCACTTTTAAATCTGTGAAATGTTTGGGGAAATTGAGAATTCTCTGTTTGTACCACTGCACAGCCCATTTTTGTTCTGCCTAAGCTTGCTGCTCTTGTCATTGAGAATGGCCTTGTCACATATTTGCAGAATGTCTGCCTTTGATTTTGGTTATGAACTATATTTTGAAATGCATCCAGAAGCTCCCATCAGATGCTGGCCCTGCCCATGTCTTCAGGTGCTGATTTCCTATTATTGTCTACATCATTGATTTAGGACACATTGCATTTAATTCTCTATTCAAGGAAGGCCAGGCAATAAAACAGAAATAGAAGATATAATCTTAGCCCTTTGGGAGCTTAAATTCTAGCAGAGATGACAAAAAAATTATATAATAACAATGGAAGATGTTCCTATAGTATTATAGTGTATATAATATACATATATACACTATAGATATATAGTACTAGTATAGCATATACCATAGTATATAGGACATTTAGTATAGTATACTATAGTATCATATTGCTGAAAAGTACTGCCTTGCAAATAGAAAAACCAGGGCTGGAATCGTGTGCCTCTGTTGACCAAGTGGTTGATTTTAGGCTTATCTGTAAAAATAAAATAATGATATGTACTTCCTGGGTGGTTGAGGATGAAAGGAAATAACATTTGTTCAGCAATCAGCATACAGTGCCTAGCTTATAGTAAGTGCCCCAAAAGGCAGATTTATAAAATGTTGCTTGCCTTTACACAGTTTATAACTAGTTACAGAAAAAAATACATATTGGACAAAAATACAAATAGCAAATCTGTTGCTACCTAACTCTGGAATATAGTAATAAGATGTTTTAGGCCAGGTGCAGTGGCTCATGCCTGTAATCCCAGCACTTTGGGAGACCGAGGTGGGTGGATCACAAGGTCAGGAGATTGAGACCATTGTGTCCAACATGGTAAAACCCCATCTCTACTAAAAATACAAAATTAGCTGGGTGTGGTGGCGTGCACCTGTAATCTCAGCTACTCAGGAGGCTGAGGCAGGAGAATCCCTTGAACCTGGAAGGTGGAGATTGCAGTTAGCTGAGATCACGCTACTGTACTCCAGCCTGGCAACAGAGAGAGACTCTCTCTCAAAAAAAAAAAAAAAAGTCTCAAGTTAATAACTGATGACTTATAAATAATGACAAAAGAGGTTGTTATATGGAGTGTTAAGGTCTGCCAAATTTTATATATACATAAATATTGCCGACTGTGGTACAGTAGACATAGAGAAAAGAGCATCAACCTTAGATGCACAGCTCAATGGTTTTTTTTTTTTTTTTTTTTTTTTGAGACTGAGTTTCGCTCCTTTTGCCCAGGCTGGAGTGCACTGGTGAGATCTTGGCTCACTGCAACCTCCACCTCTTGGGTTCCAGCGATTTTTCTGCCTCAGCCTCCTGGGTAGCTGGGATTACAGCCGTGTGCTACCATGCCTGGCTAATTTTTGTATTTTTAGTAGAGACGGGGTTTCAACATGTTGATCAGGCTGGTCTTGAACTCCTGACCTCGTGATCCGCCTGCCTCGGCCTCCCAAAGTGCTGGGATTATAGGCATGAGCCACCATACCCAGCTTTCAGTGGGATTTTATATGCATACACCCGTGTGACCACCACCAATCAAGATACAGAATATTTCCATCACACTAGAAATTTCTTATTTCCTCCTTCTATCTACAATTCTTGCCTTCCACTTCCAATTAACTATTATACTGACTTCAATCACCATAAATTAATTTTGTGTAGTGTTACCTTTATATAAATGTATTGTTCTCTGTGGACTGTTTTGTATCTGGCTTTTTACAGTAAGTATTTTTTTCTGTGACAGAAAATCAAGGTAAAGCAAAGTCTGAGAGTTCCAGTGGCCTCACATCCTGATCAACACTTGATATTGCCAGTGTTTAAATTTAGACACACTGAGGCAGGGAGGGTGTATTGGTATCTTGTGATTTTTGATTTGCTTTTTTCCTGTGTCTAATGATGATTAACACTTTTTTATAATTTTTTTTTTTTTTTGAGACAGAGTCTCACTCTGTCACCCAGGCTGGAGTGCAGTAGTGCAATCTCAGCTCACTACAAGCTCCACCTCCCAGGTTCACCCCATTCTCCTGCCTCAGCCTCTCGAGTAGCTGGGACTACAGGTGCCCACCACCGTGCCCGGCTAATTTTTTGTATTTTTAGTAGAGATGGGGTTTCACCGTGTTAGCCAGGATGGTCTCGATCTCCTGACCTTGTGACCCACCCACCTCAGCCTCCCAAAGTGCTGGGATTACAGATGTGAGCCACCATGCCCAGCCCACTTTTTTATATTCTTACTGGCCATTGAGATATTCTTTTTACTCTCTGTCTTTCTCTTTCTAAAATAACTGTTCATGTCTCTTGCCCATTTTTCAAATTCGTTATTTAAAATTTTTAAAGAATTTACCTCCTTATATTCCAGATAAAGTTGAGAATATCTTCTGTCTACAACTTGCCATTTCACTCTCTTAATCTCTGTTTTTGATGAAAAGAAATTCTTAATTTTACTGAATTCCAATAATTTTTCAAGAGACAGGGTCTCACTCTATCAGCCAGGCTGGAGTGCAATGGCACAATCATACTTCAGTGCAGCCTCAAACTCCTGGGCTCAAGTAATTCTCCCACCTGGGCCTCCCAAAGTATTAGGATTACAGGTGTGACCTGCACATGTGGCCAAAATGTTCTTTTATAATTAGTGTTTGAGGGGCAGGCACAGTGGCTCACACCTGCAATTTCAGTACTCTGGGAGGCCAAGGCAGGTGGATCACTTGAGGCCAGGAGTTCGAGATCAGCCTGGCCAACATGGCAAAACCTTGTCTCTACTAAAAATACAAAAAATTAGCCAGGCATGATAGCATGCACCTGTAGTCCCAGGTGTTCGGGAGCCTGAGGCACAAGAATTGCTTGAACCGGCCAGGCGCGGTGGCTCACGCCTGTAATCCTAGCACTTTGGGAGGCTGAGGTGGGTGGATCACGAGGTCGGGAGTTCAAGACCAGCCTGGTCAACATAGTGAAACCCCATCTCTACTAAAAAAATACCAAAATTAGCCGGGCATGGTGGTGTGTGCCTATAGTCCCAGCTACTCGGGGGGCTGAGGCAGGAGAATCGCTTGAACCCGGGAGTTGGAGGTTGCAGCGAGCTGAGATCGCACCACTGCACTCCAGCTTGGGCAACAGAGTGACACTTCATCTCAAAAAAAAAAAAAAAAAAAGAATCGCTTGAACCCAAGACGGGGAGGTTGCAGTGAGCCATGATGGTGCCAGTGCACTCGAGAGTGAGGCTCTGTCTCAAACGAATAAATAAATAGAATAATTAGTGTTTGTATGAACTTAAGAAATCTTTGCTTATCAAAGTAGTCCGGATGCTATTTCGATTCTTCTAAGGTGTCTGTTTTGGAATACCAACAATCAGAGACCTGTCAAAAGTCTTCAAATACTTGTGATTCCCAGTCAAAGGATTTGCCTAAGGTATGTCAGATCTTATCACTACTATTTTCAACCTTTTAATCCAAATGTGAGAGTTTTTAATGATTGATACAGCTCTAAATCTGAGAGCTAGATGGCCCACTCGGTGACTCTGGGCAAGTTTCAGAACCTTGTCTACAGCCCACCACCCATGGCTGGGACACTGTCTGGAGCTGCTGGAAACAATTCCAGCTATGGGATGAGGATAAGGGCTTTTGCTTCCTTCCTTCATTTTTGTTGAATAAATGCATTTATTCCCAGATTAAATTTGGCCCCAGATGACTATTCTACCATTGTGAATCTGTTCTTTTGTTCTATCTTCCAAATGTTTTCTAAATGTTTGGTGAAGAATATCTGTGACTAAGGCGGGGGCTGGGGTCGGGGGCGGGGTTCTGTCTTGTAATTATTTTCACCAGGACAGAAATAATTGGTCTATTATGAATCCAATTTCCACTTCTTTTTAACTTATATGAAACATCAGAAAGCAAATTTCTCCCTAATCTATAAAGAATCAAAATAGACTTCTTAATAATGAAGTTTGAGGCCATTTATTTGAAAATATTACTTATTCCCCTTTATAGCTCAATGTTCAGTGTTAATGGAGGAATGGAATTGAAATAAAACTGTTTTAGTTTGCTAGGGCTGCCGTAACAAAATACTACAGACTAGGTAGTTTAAATAGCAGAAATTGATTTTCTCACAGTTCTGTAGACTGAAAGTCCAAGATCAAGGTGTTGGCAGATTTGATTCCCTCTGAGGCCCGTCACTGGATTGCAGATGGTCATCCTCTCGCTGAGTCTTCTCTTGGTGTTTCCTCTGTGCTCATGTAACCATGGTATCACTTTTCGTGTCCAAGTTTCCTGTCTTATAAGGACACCATTCATATTGGATTATAGCCCACCCTAATACCCTCATTTTAAATTAATCACCTCTTTAAAGGCCCTATATCCACATGCGGTCATATTCTGAGGTACTAGTGTTTAGGACTTCAACTTATGATTTTGGAAGGTTGAGGGAGGCACACAGTTGGGCCCATAACAATCACTAATGGGTATTTTAGAAGAATGTGTTGGGGGAAAGTGCCAGATTAAAAAGCAGGCCGGGTGCTGTCGCTCATACCTGTAATCCCAGCACTTTGGGAGGCCGAGGCGGGTGAATCACGAGGTCAAGAGATTGAGACCATCCTGGCCAACATGGTGAAACCCCATCTCTACTAAAAATACAAAATATTAGCTGGGCGTGGTGACGTGTGCCTGTAGTCCCAGCTACTCAGGAGGCTGAGGCAGGAGAATCGCTTGAACCCGGGAGGTGGAGGTTGCAGTGAGCTGAGATCGCGCCACTGCACTCCAGGCTGGGCGAGAGAGTGAGACTCCGTCTCAAATTTAAAAAAAAAATACTAATAAAATAAAAAATTAAAAACAGAATACATTTGACAATCTACAATGTGTAACTGTCACAGAAGCCAAGCGTTCAAGAAATGAATTAGACATGAAAACCCCACAAAACAACATTAACTGAATGTGCAAATGAGTAGGTAGGAGACTGAACAGACAGGGTGCTGAGGAGATCAGGTTTAGTGGCATAGCACACACTAAGCCAAGAGGGGTCCTGAAGAGAAATTTTCCGATTGAGAATATTTGAGAGCCGGTTTCAAAGGAGATGAAGATGATGGATATTCTGGAAAATGGACGATATCATCTCAGAGAAGAAAATTAAGTACACATACCAAGGCTGTCAGTTTAAATGATAAGATAATAAGTTATATTTCCTTGGTTCTTTTCAAGTCTGCCTTCATGGAACTTAGTTTGATGTATACAACCCTGTCATCAGTATGAGTATATATATATATACACATACACACCCACACACACACATATTTATCTATATACATATCTACATCTATGTATATATACATATATCGATATATACATATATATCTGTGTGTGTGTGTGTGTGTGTGTGTATATATATATATATATATATATATATTATATTTTTTTTTTTTTTGAGATGGGGTCTCACTCTATCGCCCAGGCTGGAGTGCAGTGACGCTGTCTCAGCCCACTGTAAGCCCCGCCTCCTGGGTTCACGCCATTCTCCTGCCTCAGCCTCCTGAGTAGCTGGGTCTACAGGTGCCTGCCACCACGCCCAGCTAATTTTTTGGGTGTTTTTTAGTAGAGACGGGGTTTCACCATGTTATCCAGGATGGTCTTGATCTCCTGACCTTGTGATCCGCCCGCCTCAGCCTCCCAAAGTGCTGGGATTACAGGAGTGAGCCATCGCACCCAGCCAAGAAAATAAAAATATTACTAAAGCACCTCTGTAACCAAATTCTCATGAGATTTAAGCTCTTGTTTCTTGAAGGGGAAAAAATATCCCCTCACTCTACTCTTTAATACTAATCAAAATTTACAACCGTGCTCTTAGGAATGTCTCTAAATCCTAGGACGCAGATACCTTGTGGAAGACTTTAATTTCCTGTGGGCATGTCAGAACAACCATCTAATACAGCAGTTCATGCCTGCAATCCGTGAAAGAGAGAAACGTGGAACTATAGCCAGCTCCTCCTGGCATGGCTGAGGACCCACAGCCTGTCTCATGTCTACCAGGGCTCAAGCAAGGCAGCTGTTGGGCATATCCGAGGAGTAAAACATTTGAGAACTGCTTGCCTAATGAGCTACACGTCAAAAATGTAGCAGACTATTCTGTCCATTAAAAATGGAATTGTTATGAAATAAAATTGGACTATACATATTGTTCATTTTTCTCCTTATAAAACTATGCCCATTATTTAAAATAAGTCAAACAATACAGCAGAGTATAAAGAAGAAAACAGAAAGTTGGCTGAAAATCCCCCACCCTGAATTAACCATTGTTATCTTTTTGGTGACTATTATTTTCAACATCTCTCTATGACTAGGTATTTATAATATTTTACATAATAGAGATCATACCATACTGGCTTATTGGCAACCTGCTTTTATCATTTAACAAAAAGTCATGGACACCTTTTTATCTCAACGTAGTTAGAGCTACATCGTTATTTTTAATGGCTGCATGGTACTCCTTTGTGTGGATAAACCATCATTTTTAACACTCATTCTCCTTTGAAGAACCTTGAAACTGTTTCCAACTTTTTGCCATTATAAGCAGGCTTTAATGAACATCCTTGTGCACCATTGTGCACTGGTACTGCTATTTTCTTTGGGTAAATTACTAGAATCTCGAGACATTCTTAAAATGGCTGTTTGTGGATAAGATGTAAAATTGTCCCAAAATATATCCAAATATGTCAGCCTTCTCTTCTATTTTTAATCATTTTGTATAGAATATTAATGGCTCTTTTTGGATGGCTTTCTCTTTCTTTTTCAAAGGTTCTGCAATGCAGCCCTTTCCCTCAGTCCTTCTGGGTTGGCTGGGATGACAGAGTATGCATTGTTCTTTATATTTCTAGTTGTCAGGGATTGCTAGTAATGGGTGGGGATGATAGAAACTCTTATGGTAGTTTAGTGGAATGCAAGATCACTGTGAGGTTGGTCATTTTTGCCTAAGTCTTAAAAAAAAGGTAGAATTTAGGTAAAGCATTTTAGGGAGAGAAAACTGGAAAATGGGCAAAGTAATTTTAATGTGTTTGGCATTTGGAGATACAAGGAGGGAAGTAGTGATTAAAATATTTTTATATTTTGGCCCAAGATCTGTTCCTCTTTACGTCTCCAGACACATCTCTTTTCATTCCTCTTCTTGATGTGAACACCATCTGTGGAATGTCTTTCAATTCTTCAAACAGGGCAAGTTCTCTCTTACCTCTGTTTCTGTTATTTTATCTGCCTTATGCCTGGAACAGCCCTTCCCTATCATTCTTCTCTCTCTAGAATACACATCCTTCACTTGACTAAAAAATATTGCCTACTCAGATGTTCATCTTATGTTCAATTTTGGAAGACAGTATTACTAGGAAGCCTTCCCTGAGTCACTCAGACTGAGCTAGCTGCCCTTTCTATTTGTGTCCATGCTGCCAATAACATTGTATCAATTTCATTGGATTTAAATGGCTTATTTTAATTGTCTGCTTCCTTCCATTCAAAGATGACACTCTTGAGTGTAAGCGACTGTGTCTGTCATATTCATCCTCATATCGTTAGAGTCTAATCCAGTGCTTGGAAAATTGCGGACATGGATGAATGTTTTCAATGAATGAATGAATAAATGAACAAAATGCAGTGATAAAATAGTCTTGTTGGGACGGTCACTTATGCAAGCAGATAGTTGGAACTGAGCCTGTAGAATCAGATAGAGCCTCTATTTTGGAAAGTCTTGGAGGCTGACAATGGAATGTTAAAAACAATATAGCATTAAAATCTTAATCTGGAGATACCTACAGAACTCTAGAGTATAAAACAAGAAATACCAAGGCTTTCAAAGCCTGGATAAATATTGTAATTAATTGTCTTTTCTTGCAAGATCAATGAAGGCCAATGATAGGCTTCAGGCTAGCTGCTAGGGGATGGAGTTATTGCAAGCAACTCTAATTTGTTGGGGGAAACACCTGCTTCTCCAGAACGCTGTCAGAAGTGTAAAGAAAAAGAAAACTATAGATAAGATAGGATTCTGTCCAAGTCATGATGAACATAAAAGAAACTTTTACAAAATGTTGTTTTGTGGAAAACAATTTCAGAATACAATAACAGATGTGTCCAAAGACATTTAGGTTTGGGAAACGGTGTCTAGAAAAATTTACTTCTTGGAGATTTATCACATGCATTAACCCGTTATACCCTTTGAGGACTTCTCTGAGAAAGCAAGTTGTGTGGCTTCTTTTACCGTCATATTTCCCAAACTTTATATGACAGCATACTTTTTCTGAAGCATACCTATTTATTTGTTGCAGAAAAACAGTGTGAGAAATACTATCCTAAGAAGTCAGAGCTTTCTGAGATTATTCAGGACTAAAATATTGATAATACTTGTGCTTCATAGGGTTTACATAATCTTATGTGCTTTGATTATAATTAAGTTGCTTATTTTAGATTATTTTAAATGCATCTCAGACTCACTAGTTTAAGACAAATCTATGGAGATAAATAGTTGAAGCTAAATTCTGGGGTTTTTTTTGTTTGTTTGTTTGTTTGTTTTGTTTTGTTTTGTTTTGTTTTGTTTTGTTTTGTTTTTTTGAGGGGGGTACTGAGTTTCAGTCTTGTTGCCCAGGCTAGAGTGCAATGGCGTGATCTCGGCTCACTGCAACCTCTGCCTCCAGGGTTCAAGCGATTCTCCTGCCTCAGCCTCCTGAGTAGCTGGGATTACAGGCATATGCAGCCACGCCCGGCTAATTTTGTATTTTTAGTAGAGACTGGGTTTCTCCATGTTGTTCAAGCTGGTCTCAAACTCCTCACCTCAGATGATCCGCCCACCTTGGCCTCCCAAAGTTCTGGGATTACAGGCGTGAGCCACTGCGCTCAGCCTGTTTGTTATTCTTGGGTACACATGAGACCCAAATATATTGACAAGGAAGAGGTACTACTAGACTACTTTTAATAGTGATGTAAAAATCATTTGAGATTGGCATACTGTTTGTAAACAGCTACAAGATTTCTATTTTTTTAAGTGCCCCAAATGTGTTTTCCTAAGGAGGATAAATATTCCCACCGAACTTCTGCTTATCCTTCTAATTTGCTCATCTCTAAAATTCTATAAGTCAATGAATTTCAAATTGGCAGAGTCTGAATTAATGTGATTTAGATCATAGATCAAAGACTTAGCATTTTAAATGAAAATATATTCTTTATTATGCTTCTATGCCAGAGTTTTGTGAAGTGTATAAAGCACCCTTCATATGAGTAAGCAACTCTTAAGAATTACATATTCCATTCAATTTCAGACTTCTTTGAGAAAATATATCTACTGCTAGAAAGTTTTTCATGTGTGAAGAAATGCAGTATAGAAGAACAACAACAAAAAAAGTAGAGCATTGTGTTTGAAGTGAGGATCATCATCATTACACAATGACCCAAAGCTAGGTTCCAGAAAAGTTGTTAAATTTATTATAAATGTATCTAAGGGCAAAAGCTACTGTATATATAAAGAGTACAAAAGATAAGACATTGCAGTGGTAGCAAATGTGTGAGTGGGTTCCAGTCACAGCTCTACCACTTACTAATTCGTGACATTGGGGAAGTTTCCATTCATAACATTGGGAAAATACCATTATCTCCTCCTACTTATTGAGAGCTAAATGAGAAAATAAATAGAAAGCTTTTAACGTAAGTCAGGTACATAGAAAGTACTAAAAATATTATTTATCATTATTCAAAGGTTATTATAAGCTAGAAAAAAACTTAGTCCTGATTCTTTAATTTTCTTACCGTTTTCTACTGTTTCAGAAGGCAATTACCTTATTTACACCTTTCAGTACTCAGTGATACATTTTGTTACATCATAGGTATTCAGTATTTCCTATTTATTTATTACTATTTATTAATTAGTTGCTTTATTAGTATTTACTGATTTGATAGTATTTAGTTGCTTACATCTCTAAAATCTATTTTCTTTTTAAATCAAGTCTCTTATTTTCCAGGCAATACTCTATTTGATGGCATTTAGTTGCTTATGTACCTAAAATCTATTTTCCTGTTTTTTGTTGTTGTTGTTGTTGTTTGTTTTTACCTAGTCTTTATTTTTCAAGTAACAGGGAGAAGTCCATCTCATCTTTCGTTCCTTCATCTCCTCATATCATCATTAATTTCTCTCTCCTATCCGAAGATGTTGTCTTTTTCCTTTAGAGATTACTGTTTTTATTTTTATTATTTTATTTTTATTTTTTTGAGACAGGGTGTTACTCTGTCACCCAGGCTGGAGTGCAATGGTGCGATCTTGGCTCACTACAACCTCTGCCTCCCGAGTTCAACAGATTCTCTTGCGTCAGCCTCCCAGGTAGCTGGGATTACAGGTGCTTGCCACCACACTCAGCTAACTTTTGTATTTTCTTTTTCTTTCTTTTCTTTTTTTTTTTTTTTTTTTAAAGTAGAGACAGGGTTTCACCATGTTGGCCAGGCTGGTCTTGAACTCCTGACCTCAAATGATCCACCCACCTCGGCCTCCCAAAGTGCTGGGATTACAGGCGTGAGCCACTGTGCCTGGCCTATTTTTACTAATAACAATATTATATATGGACAATGTCCTTTCTACTCATTTTGGCCTATTCTCTAGTTAGATTCTTTCATTAGAATTGATTCATCATTCTTACTGCTTCTTGTTTTAGTTTTGTTTTGTTTTTGTTTTGCTTTCCTTAGAAGAAATGAAAAATGAAGAAAATATTTTTGCCTTGTCCACCAGAATGCACTCTCTGATGAAAGATGCTGATAAAAGAATGGACTTTGGACACATGCTGACCTGGGCTTGTATTACCTGCTCTTTCCCTTCCTAGCTCTCTCAGCTTGGACAGGTTACTTCACCACTGGCAACTTCAGCTTCCTCGTTGTATAATGAGCATGCTACGAATAACTTTGTAGAATGGTGAGGATGAGAAAACATTTGTCTAGAATAGAGGGAATCTGTAAATGTTAACTCAAATCATTGTCATTTCTCTGTTTTATTATAACAACTCATCATGCAGTTGGCAAATCAACTGCCACAACTTATTTCAATATTTAATTTCAGCAAAATGGGAATATGCTTAATCATCATGTATAATTTAAACCTGGCAGTCTAACTTCAGAATCTTCTTCTATTTTACCTGATGCAGTATTATTTCACTTCTTTTCTTCATATCAAACAAATAGAATCAATTTTAAATTATAAGATCTCATTTTAAAGATTCTAACCAGTGTATGCCTCTTTGTTTGGTCGTTTGTCAACATCTTAAGTAGATATTTTGAAGAGTATGAAGAGCGCAAGGGTTCCTCTAGAAACATAATCTAATTTTAGCCTCCAATTTGAATTATATTTCAAATGTGATGCAGTGTAAATGAGCAAACACAAATTTGATGTGTGTACATGTGTGTCTATGTATGACGTAATCTCCTCCTTCCCTAGAAAGAGGTAAAAATCTAACAAAGAGCTGAAGAAACCAGACTTCGGGAAGTCAAGTGATTTGTGTGATAAAAGTCAGAGTCATTCAGCAGTAGACTCATGCAGAAATGCATTTGGTAGAGCAGACACCCAAAGTGCTGAAGTGGAAGACCTTGGTTTTGGAAGGTACCATTCTCGGTCCACACCATCTTGGCCACACAGTGGCTTTGTGACCATGGGCAAACATGTTAGCCTCTTTGATCATCACTTTTTTCATGGGAATACTAGTAGCCTTCTGTACAACGTAGTTGTAAAGAATAAGTGAGATAACATTCTTGCCATACAGTGACATCTCTCTAATTGCTAGTTTTTCACTTCCTGCAGCCCCTCACTATGTGCCAGGAGTGGGTTTTAAAAAAGGATTACTGGCCAGGTGCAGTGGCTCACCCCTGGAATCCCAGCACTTTGGGAAGCTGAGGCAGGTGGATCACGAGGTCAGGAGTTCAAGACCAGCCTGGCTAAGATGGTGAAACCCCATCTCTACTAAAAATACAAAAATTAGCTGGGTGTGGTGGTGGGTGCCTGTAGTCCCAGCTACTCAGCAGGCTGAAGCAGAGAATTGCTTGAATCTGGGAGGCAGAGGTTGCAGTGACCCGAGATTGCGCCACTGCACTCCAGCTCTGCACTCCAGAGCAAGACTCTGTCTCAGAAAAAAAAAAAAAAAAAAAAAAAAGGATGACTAAGAAACAGCCCCTGCCCTCACAGCTCACAGATGTTCCAGTCTAACTTCTGTTGGGAGGGAAGAACAGGATAGAGGAAATGAGAGCAACAGTTAAAGATGTTCCATCTGAGGCTTACCCTGTAGGCTAATTCCACACATTGGCAGAGTTTGGACTCGAACATTGGTTTGCTTAGGTAATTCCTAGCCCTTCCTCCTGCAACTGTGAGTTTACGCATGCTGCTTAACTCCTTTGAGCTTTAATGTTTTTCACCTATATAATAAAATAATAAGAGTCATACATTGTACATTTATATGAAAAGTTTAAGGGCAAAGTGAACTTTTATATTATCGCTATTTAAAAATGACTCTGCAGCAAAACAGAAGATATACTTGAGTCATTATTTTAAGAAGAATTTCTTCCAGTTATCCCTAATTCTAGGGGAGCTCATAAGGAAGTTAAACAAGCATGGACAGGAATGATCATTATTGTATTCCATCTTTTTCAGACACTCAGACAATCGATTCTCACTGAGCACCACACTGGGGGCACTGAAGTTAATATTAATAAGAAGGATGATGACCCCTTTGTAGCCTCAGAGAAAAGAAAAAGTCATCAGTGTTTTAATGTTCTTCTCAAGAAGCCTACCATTGCCTCCTCTAAGTGCTCAGAACATTATCTTGCTATGGATATCTCCACCCTTGTGGCAGAGTCCACATTATTGTGGTATCTCTAATCATAACACAGTGAGATTCAGATATTTTACTCTAATTAATGTCATTCTGGAGGGTGTGCTGTGATGAATGTATGTAAATATCTTATGAATTTGACCATGCTTTCAGCTCTGAACTCTGGCTTCCAGGAGTCAGTGTGAACTAATTGAATAACAGAAAACTCATAATTTAGCAACTGTAAAGAACCTGAAAATATCCTATAAACTATGCAACTGGGTCAGGATACATGATTATCTTTAGAATAAAATTTGAAATAATTTTCCAGTTTCCTTGTGCCTTCTGCATATTAGCTGTAGATATTAAATTGAAAGAAAGGACAAGATACAACTTGGAAAAGTGAATTACATTTTAAATGTAATTCCTGTGGTTCCCGATGCAAAACATACTACTTAGGCCCTCAGTGGGGGTGCCGCATAAACGCTTGTTATCCGCAAAAAAAAACACTGGAAAGCCACGAAGGAAACCAGTAAGATTTCTCAGTGTTCTTTTTTCAGGTTTGTACTGCTATGCATCCTCAGGCGATTTCCTGGCTTTCTCTCTCTTAGCTTAGAGGGATGACAGCCATGTTTCCTCTGTCCACTAAGGACGGACCTTCGTCGAGTCCCATTTAGGATGCTAAAACTGCGCTCTGGTTTGTCTCTCTGAGTATGGCCTCTCCCAGCCTGCCCATATCCATCAGACTAATCACACTACTGCAAGGCATACAGCACATGCCCCTCTTAAAAGGATTTTAAAATGCTCTGAAATACTCTTATCTAGTCAAATAATATGTAGATGAATAATACGTAGAATCAGATCATAACCAAAGATTACAGGCATGAAGCGTGGTAGTAATACTTGTTGCAAGTAGGTTGAACCATGTTTCAGCTGATGTAAACAAAAAGACAAACAGGCTGGGCATGGTGGCTCACACCTGCAATCCCAGCACTTTGGGAGGCCGAGGTGGGTGGATCACCTGAGGTCAGGAGTTCGAGACCAGCCTGACCAACATGGTGAAGCCCCCATCTCTACTAAAAATACAAAATTAGCTGGGCGTGGTGGCACAGGCCTGTAATCCCAGCTACTCGGGATGCTGAGGCAGGAGAATCGCTTGATCCCAGGAGGTGGAGGCTGCAGTGAGCTGAGATTCCGCTACTGCACTCTAGCCTGGGTGACAGAGTGAGACTCATCATTTTCAATGATAAAATACACGTTTCGCGAAGTAGTGTGAGGATTAAATGAGCTAACATAGTAGGCATTCGTCGAAATGAATTATCCATCATGATTAAAAATCATTATCTGTCCATGCATGGTGGCTCACACCTGTAATCCCAGCACTTTGGGAGGCCGAGCTGGGTGCCTCATGAGGTCAAGAGATCAAGACTATCCTGGCCAACACTGTGAAACCCCGTCTCTACTAAAAATACAAAAGTTAGCTGAGTGTGGTGGTGCCCGCCTGTAGTCCCAGCTACTTCAGAGGCTGAGGCAGGAGAATCAATTGATCCCAGGAGGTAGAGGCTGCAGTGAGCCGAGATCGTGCCACTGCACTCCAGCCTGGGTGACAGAGTGAGACTCTGTCTCAAAAAACAACAACAGACAAAAAACAGAATTTACTGGCTAAATCAAATGAAAAATTCAGCAGGTCATTTGGCTTCAAGTACACCAGGCAATCATATTAAGAAGGTCTAGTTTCTTTCAATCTCTTGGCCTCACCCTCCTCCATGGTTTGACTTCATTTTTAGACACGATTTTCCTTCACGGTGATACAGATGGTTACTAGCAGATTTCGTGAATATTATTGTCCCGGAGAAACAAGGCAGTCTCTTTCCTGATGATATGCACAGATGTCTTGAGATTCCCTCTCATTGGAAAGCTTTGGTCACATGCCTATCCCTGAACCAATGATCGTGACTAGAGGAATGGAATTCACTAATAGGTTTAGGCCCAAATCACATACACGTTTTCCAAAGTCCCCCAGAAGTGGTAGACACTGAAAGTACTGGATGGGCAAATTTCTTAATGATGATCAAAAATTATTGTCTAAAGGAGGGTACATAGATGCTAGGTAGCCCAGACAACATATGTGTATCATGCATGTCTTCTGTCAGCTTAACCCTTTTTGCATTGTGTTAGAACAGCTTTTAAACCGCTGAACTTTTGGGAATGCAGAGATTTAGATGGATACATAAACATCAAATGCAAAACATACCATTTGCTATAAACTCTTTCTAAAAGAGGTTAAAAAAATACTCTCACTACTTACAGAAAGATGCAAAAATTGTTTGTGAAGAAGTTCGCAAAAACCATAGAGTATCTCCCATATCCACCACCCACTACCCTGAAAAAAAAGAAAGAGAAGGAAAAAAAAGACTAGCTTTGGTGTGATATTTTAAGATAAACCGATTATTCAACAAGTAGAAAGAGGATAAGAGGAATAATGCAGGAAAATAAGACAACTTGTTTACCAGTTACTATGTAAGTCAAGAAAATATTTTAATAAAAGATTGAATATTTAATATAGAAATCTTTTTATTTCAAAAAGATAAAGCATATATAGCTTTTAATAATTTAGCTAATTCTTGCCATTTCTGCTAAGTAAAGCAGATGCTTCCAGTGCCACACAGGAGTTTAAGTGAGGGAAAAAGGAAAAGAAAAAGCAACTTTTATTCTGTTTCTGATGAGAGCTATTTACTCCATACAAACAGAATGCCTGTGGATTCCCCTCTGTAGATTGGTGAGTGGAGCTGCATCTATTTCCCGGATGGTAATTAGCCTCTGAATACTGCACTCCCCACATCCTTTTTCCCTTCCATGTTGTTGTATGTGGAATTAATCACATCCTAATGGAAACGCTGGCAATTTCAGAGCAGATTATGATTTTTTAAAATCCCCTCCAGGTAAAAGTTGCCATCCTTTATAATTTTCAGAGTCAGCTTTCCTATCTTCTCCCACGTAGGAGGCTATCTTGCTGGTATAACCTACATGAAGTGGACTGTGCAGGGTTAGATATGAAAGCGTCCAGGATCCAGCTGACTCTGTTTGAAGTATTGCCACTCTACTGTGGCAGGAGAGGTTTTAAATCAAAGGAACAGAAAGCACCATAGAGAGAACACTCTTTTTTTTCCTGGAGGTTTGTATCCTGGAGATACTGCTTGGAAGCCAGGCTTCTCCCTCCAAAATTTTGATTTCCTGACAGTGAATGAATAGCCTTTACACCGTTTGTAGAGTCTGGGAAAGAAAAATACAATGGAACAACAGAATATGGTGTAGGTTACTCTTGCCAGAGTATCCAACAGAAGGGGAAGGGTGAGAAGAAAGTGTTTATTATCTTCAGGGTTACAGTGGAGATTGGCAACAGCAATCATCTAAAATAAAAGCATCACACTGGCCGGGTGCAGTGGCTCATGCCTGTAATCCCAGCACTTCAGGAGACCGAGGTGGGCAGATCACCTGAGGTCAGGAGTTCAAGACCAGCCTGGCCAACATGGTGAAACCCCGTCTCTACTAAAAGTACAAAAATTAGCCGGGCATGGTGGTGGGTGCCTGTAATCCCAGCTACTTGGGAGGCTGAGGCAGGAGAATCACTTGAACCCGGGAGGCGGGAATTGCAGTGAGCCAAGATCGCACCACTGCACTCCAGCCTGGGTGACAGAGCAAGAATCTGTCTCAGAAAAAAAAAAGAAAAAAGCATCACACTGTAGGACACATAGACTGTGTGGTCTGGAGCAGAGATTGGAAAATTAAATCACACCAGCCAAATTTGGACCATCACCTATATTTTGTGCTACGTGTAAACGAGGAATAACATTTACATTTTTTAATGTTTCGAAAAAACAACAAAACATTCCGTGGACAAATGAAACTTACATGAAACTCAAATTTCCACGCACATAAAAGTTTTACTGGCACGTAGATACACATTCATATTTTATTGTGTGTGGCTGCTTTCATGCTATAGTTGCAAAGTTCAGTAATTGTGACCTACGAACTATAAAGCCTACCATATTCACTAGCTGATCTTTGACAGAAAAAGTTTCTCAGCCCCTAGACTAGAGGAAAGAGTAAATTTATGAGAGGACAACAGATAAAGCTAAAGATCTGGGTGTACTTTGTATGATTTTTTATAGTTTTAAAATTACTTGGTAAAGATGATTTTGCTCACGGATGACTCCCCATTGTTTAAATACCACTTAAAAAATTCAGTCATTTATTTTATTGTTGTTGCAGGATGAGAATTTGTGGAGATAGCGTTTAGGTTCTAATGGGCAACATCTAATTTATTCTAGCTGAAACTTTTATCCGTCTGGTGGAGAGGATCAGGTGGACTCCTCAAAAATAAATATATATATTTTTTACATTGTTATCATCTTCTGACCAGAAAGTAGAACAGTGATGCTCTTCCTCTGTTTCTAAATCAAATAAGTCTAAGTCTCTTAGTTTTGTACACCATTGATCCTTTGTGTCATGGGCACTGCTTGACATAGAAAGTAATTCTGTAGGAAATACATGAACATATGAAGTATGTGTGAGCTAATAAAGTATAGATTTTGAACAATTTCACAGGTATCAGGCTTTAAGTGAGTTAATTTTAAGCTTTTAATACAGATCCTTTTTCTTCTTTTTTCTTTTTTCTTTTCTTTGTTTTTTTTTTTTTTAGAAACAGGGTCTCACTGTTGCCCAGACTGCAGTGCACAATCATAGCTCACTGCAGCCTCAAACTCCTGGGCTCAAATCACCCTTCCACCTCAATCTCCTTAGTAGTTACCACTACGGGCATGCACCACTATATCTGCTTAATTTTTCAATTTTCTGTAGGGACTGGGTCTCACGATGTTGTCCAGGCTGGTCTCAAAATTCTGGCCTCTAGTGATCCTTCTACCTCAGCCTACCAAAGTGTTGAGATCA